>NW_010126767.1:39099-39652 GCF_000699245.1 Pterocles gutturalis
AAGTCCCCCGGGGGCTTGCCCCCCCCCCCCCCCCCCCGTTTAGTTCAGGCCAAATAAGGTGAACCAAGTGGACTTCAGAGAAACAGCAGCTATAAAAGATTCAGCTGTAGCATTAGCTTCGAAACCTTAAATAAGGAACCATACCTCCAGACAAGCGTTACTTCATCAGGAGGCCAGAGACAGGCTGGAGGTCTCCACTGTTGGGAAGATTTGAAAAGCCCTTCAGTTAGAAACCGCTGGGTGCGTGTGGAACCAGCCATCCCAGCCTGAAGCGTCCCAGCAGCTGTGTAAAAATCCTTGTGAGGACTGCCCAAACCCTCTCTGTGGATGAAGTCAAATATCTGAATATTTAACATGGTACAACTTAGAGGTTCAATAACTGAGCTCATTTGAAAGGAAACAAGTAATTTCAGAGCTAGGCTTATCCTTTTGGAGTGCAGTGAAAAAGCATTTGCCAGTTAAGACTGTAAAGCAGAACACAGCAAACACCTTCCCACTTTTTTGCATGGTACACATACAGCAACAGCACAAAGACATGCCTATTGCTGCTGAA
>NW_010126767.1:39683-47304 GCF_000699245.1 Pterocles gutturalis
TTCTCAGAAAGGGTCCCAGGGAAAGGGCTGATCGATGTCATAAAGCAGTCCAAAGAAAAGTTAGTTAATAGGGAATTAACAGCATCATTCAAACACGCCAGCAACAGGAACAACCAACCAAAAAAACTTGATGCAATATTCAGCAGAAATAGATTTTCTAAATTGTTGCCCCTTTTATCCCCCGACATTCCCACAATGTAATCACAGCCCATCCCTGTCCCCTCCCCAGACAGCAGCTCATTGACCTGAGCCAGCTGGAGCAGAACTGGGCAGAGCCAAGTACCCCTAATTGGGGGGTCCCTGTGTGTCCCCCCTTGCAAAAAAAAAAAAAATGCCCAAGACTAATTCCTTCTTGGAATTTGTCTGAAGTTGGTAAATTGCTTCAGAAATGATCAGGAAAAGGGATGGAAAATCATTGATAAGGGTAACTTGCCGTGGAAGTGAAGTTTAGGAATCTCAGGCTAAAACCGCTTCACGTTATTACTGCCAGCCGTGCTTCAGCAGCAGCAGCCGTATTGAAAATGTCAGTGGAGATCACAGGCTATTACCCGCGTAGATAAGAACCTGTTCTTACTCAATGAGAAGTAGGTCACAGAAGTTGACCGATTTGGCCAGCTAAAAATGTCTGTAAAGATGCTCCAAGTTCTCTAAAACCTGAAAAGGTACCAAAACGCTGTGCACAGCTCCCCGCTTGTGCTGCTTGTCCCAGGGTGGGAGGAGGTATACGATCTCACGTGTTTGCTCAAAGTACAAAATACGGGCATTGTTCTCATTGTCCTGTGATTTGAAATATATGGAATGTTTAAGTGTAAAATTACAAAATATTTCTACACCTTGCATGCAAAATACATGGATGTACAGGTCACAAATTTGCTTTTGTGGCCAACAGTTCTGATGGAGGGTTCATAAGCTTCAAAGAGCACCACACTTAGAGCCCCATATTTGCCACCATTCTGTGTACAACAGAGCATACCCATCCACCTAGAATCACATCTGAAGAATTTTGCCCTATTATTTTCTTCACTTGTACAGGAAGGAAAGAAAAAGAGGAAACTATTTCTTTCATCAACCGGATGGGTTTTGAATGCCATATCTCCCCACCTGTACCTCCATTAGCCTGCCATCCCTCTCCTGATTCCCTGCTAGCCACTTATCTTTCTCTCTCAAGGCCCAAGAGAAATTACCTTCTAGATTTGTACTTTCCTGCTTGTAATGAGTAGCTTCCTGTTGTAGAGACATGCCTGGTCAGGATTTCTCTTGTAATAACGTAAAAACACTCAAGCTCTAAGCCCAGTGCATCAACAGAAAGTGTTTATTACACCTTGTGAACAGCCTCTTTTTTTTTTTTTTTTTTCTTTTGGCCGTTCACACTGGGAAAAGTTAAACATAGCTGATCCATCACCCCATATGATTGCAACTTTCCTCTTTTTTTTTTTTAAAGGAGACCTTAGTACAAAAGAAACCAAAAGGATCACACAGGGTTAATCTCCCTGCACCAAAGAACTTACAAATTGCAAAGTACTGCTTAAAAGTTATGTTTTTCACAGCTTTTAAAGTGTAAATGCTTTTGATACCCCTGTAATGATTAAGTGATGACACCACTGACACTCAGTAGTATAACTGCATGGAGGAGGACCCCATCAAAACATTTCTGTACGCAGACCAATGGTAGTCTTATTGTTACAGCATTGTAGATACCCTTCTCTTATCTGACACAAATTCAAAAAGTATGGTTTTATGCTACAATTTGAATATTTCCACTTCTCAAGTGACCAGGACTTTCACTCTCCCCCTTCTGTATTTTTTCAGTCAATAAAGTTGTGGGATTAAGTTCTTTGTTCCCACAAAACATAATTCAACCTTTCCCCAACCAGCAAGAATCTGCAACCTCTGCAGCACCATCTGCTTTTTCTTTGTAGTTTCCATTCTACCTGTCTAGGTCACAATGATTATTCTTTACAAACAGATCCACCTCCTCCAGCCCCAGTGCTGGGGGGCTGCTGCTGTGCCTGGAAGCACGAAGCTGGGTCCCCACGTGGAATACTTAAATTTCTGTGGCACATGGCACTTTGCATCATGCATTAGCATCAGCTATTTGATATTTTTTCCTTTCACTACTAGCTCTTTTATGCGTAATGACGTTCTACTTGAAGCCTGCTCCAGGGGCATGAATACTATGGGATAGATTTATAAACACAAGTTCCAGAAGTAGGTCAAAGGCAGGCACCAGCTCTCACCTTTAGCAGGCGATGCTGCTCCTGGAGAGACACAGACCCACAGAGGGATTTGCAGCATCAACACAGTGGAAAAAAAAAACCGAACAACTGGTCCCAATATATGTACATACAAACCATCAAATAGGCAGTAAAATAGGCAACGGTCTCCTCTCCTGCTGCCACTGCTGGCAGAAGCACTCACTCCTCCTGGGGGGATGCTGGCACCCACATCTCAGCGTCCTGCTTACTTCAGCCTCAGCAAGCTCTTCAGATGGCAGTGACACAAGGGAGGAATGGGAGCAGGAGCGCTGTTTATGTCGCACGTGCTTGAAGGATAATTTTCACAAGAAAACACATTGTTTTTCCCTGACAGTTGCAAAGGCCCACGGGGAACATTTAGCTATTGTAGACACTCATCAAAATAAACTTCAGTATGTAGTTTCCTTCCCTCTGCCCAGGACAAGATCGCACGGACAGGAGCAAAACCTGCTCCTGGAACAGCCACAAAAGCCAAAGAGAAGAATTTGCACAAAGTATCTGGTGATGACATCCATCCAGACTGGAAAAGGAGAGAAGTGGACCCAGTTTCCCAATAGCTTAATACTAGCCTGTGTTTTGAATGCTCTGTTGTGGCACTGGATGTCTCATGGGCAGAATTAATTACAAGAGAGAACAACCAGATTCTGCCTCCAACAAAACACTTCAAGGGTCACAAAGACACAATAGGCTCAGTTACCTACTGTCAAGGGCAACAAGCACAGCAGGGATGTGTTCTGTCACAGCCAAGAACCTGACTGAGACAAGAACAGCGAACAGGTCTCTCGAGAGAAAAGGGACCGCGCTGGCAAGTCTAGTTCAGGATGCCATACTGAGACAAAGCAGCTCAGGTTAGGCCAGCCTGACAGCCTACAGTCTTGTAAAGCTTTTAGACAGGCAGAATTTGTGTACAAGCCATTTACTTAATCCTTGATCTTTTATGTTGCAAGGATGACCCAACTATTTTTTATAATGCCTGTTTTTAAACATCCTGTCTTCATATCCTACATACCCCATTCATCACCCCCCTAGAGAGGACAAGGCTACACCGGCACCAAACCTTGACTGCTCAGCCAGAATAGTCAGAGTCGTTGCCCATGACCCAGATTAAAAAGCAGAAAAATTATAAGATGCCACCAACAAGAGACCCGCAACATGCACTGTCAGTTGTGAGAAAACATCCCAGCCCACTGCCAAAGCAGCGACACTGCATAACCAAGGAAATCTGTGCATTCTGGGTGACAGCAGGATATATATTTGATTTTTGGTATCTGCTGCAAGCAAAGGAAACGTACCTCAGCAGGTATTATGAAAGCAGCTACAAATGACGAAGAACAGTGGCATTTTTCCCCTCAGTCTTAATATATTTGTATTTTCAACCATGTGGGCGGGTGAAGCAAGTTCTCATGTAACCGAAGCTGTTTCTAAACAAGTGTGTTTCTGTAAACTAGAGGAATCTGTTACAAAGCACAGAAAAATATTTTTTACACACATGGTCTAATAACATGTTTTGTCAATTAGCTCAGTCACCGTTCAAAGAAGTCACAATTCTACCCTCTTCCCCCTTCTTTCCTCCCTAGAAATAGAAAAAGCAGCAGTTTTAGAAATCATTCTTCAACTCAATTAGCATTTATTATAACTTCCCAGGTACAACCTACGCTTATCTCCCGACAGCATAAAGCGAGGTCTCTTGGAGGGGTTATGATAAAAGCAGTCATTTCGCAGCTGATCTCCAGTGTTTTAACAATCCTGCCCAGTTCCAGAAAATCCCATCACCCTATAATCTTCACAAAGATTAAAGGTATGTAACAGAGCTTTAAAAACCCACATTATTTAAGGTCTCTTATTAGTCAGGTTTTCCCTAAACTCACTATTCATTATTTCTCAGCCAAGAATTCAGTGGAGTTCTGTAATCCCACTAAAGTGTCACTTCTCACAGGCAGCACTGGGTGCACATCCTAGCTGCCCCAGGATCAAAAAGCACCCCCGGACCATTTTGTGAAGAAAAAGGTGAAAACAGAGCTGAATACCTATGATCTTCTGAATCCGTCTGAAGTATTCTTCATTTAACTCCAAATTTTCTGCCTCTATCCCTTCTGTGCCTTGAGGAGGCAAGGAGAGCTCTGCGCTCTTGAGAATAAGGATGCTCATCTTTAACCTGAAATCAAAGCCCCAAGTGCTCTATAGCTTGCTGTATGCCGCCCAGAAAAGTGAGATAATAAGCGATGCTGCAATAATTAGAGAAGAATAACATGTTCACATTTTTTTTCTCTTCTTTCTAAAGTTGTAGCATCTGCCTGAATCCCGGTTTTCTCCCACTTCCCCCTCACCATGGTTCTGGGAAGCGTCAGCCCAAACCAGAGGTAGTTCCTGGGTTGGAACATGAGGCATGAGGACGAGGTGGAGACAGACAAAGCACAAGCTCTTTCCAGAAGGAACCCAAAAAAATTAAATTGGAACCAGATCAAACAGTCAGAGAGAAATGAAACCTGTGCTGGTGCTGGAACAGGAGAGATGTTTCCAACCCCCCCACTATTTGCCAGGCATTCCCTCTCATTCTTATTTGGTTGATCCCCTCTGCTCGGTTTTGAAAATCTAACCCTGGATAACAGTGAGCAAAGCCCATCAGTCATTCCATCCTCCCTCCATGACTCCTTAGAGCTAAACTAATTTTAACCCATAGACAGACCCACCACATAAACAGAAACCAGTCCTATATGCCAGTGCCATTTGGGATTTGTCCTTTGGAGGGCAAATGGGTGCTGCATTCCACCTGCAGGGGGGAAAGTCTCCCCAAAATTCATTGCTTAATATTGTATCATCCCTCATCCAGATACTTTTCTACTCAGCAGGGAGAAATCATGGGCTCTGCCGCTTTGTTGAACCAGCACACAAACATAGCTGAGTGCCTGTTTCAGACAAGTACCGCGTCCATCCCCTCAGCTCTCACCCTCCTCCCAATGGCACGGGCAGAGTGAGCACATCCAGAAGGATCATAATCACATCATCTCTGCCTGAAGGCATCCAGCTCCCAGCGCCATGGTTTCTATCCTGCCACTTTGCCCCGAGGAGCCCTCCAGGTCTAGCAGAAATAAATCCTGCTCCAACACCTCGGCAAACAGAGCGATGCGCTGCTTGAAAGGAATTGTTTGCGTATGGATACTTCTGAGTATGACCTGCAGAACGTACAAATTATTCAAAACAGGATCTGTACTGAGAGAGAAAAGTATTGCACAAGGGGCCAACTAAAGCCCCCGGTTACACGTGCTTGTCAGTGAAAGCTCGTTTACATCTGAGTACTTGGACACCTCTGAGATTTTGCTCCTTCTGTCAATCAGATGTCAACACAGAAGAAACAGAACACTTGCCATCTAAGCTGCTACCATACTGCCAAGCACCATAAAGCTCCAGTTTCTTCAGCTGATTTAAATAAAACCACCCTCCAAAAAAACAACAAACAAAACAACTCAAAAACCCAACACCAGCCTCTGCCTTGGAACAAAAATAGCTCTACTCAGACTCAGCAATTAGAACTGCGCAGAGCATTTCCAATCCTGCCATGGCACGGCAGTATGATACCCAGTGACACTTCTAGACCAGATCTGAAGAGACTTGGGTACACACTAAGAATTTGAGATCTTTGCTAAGAATCAGTATTTCTTAACGTCTTGCAAAGCCCCATTAGACTGGAGAGCATATAGGAGGAGGCAAGTCCACACTGCTGCCAAGTAGCTAGCTTTTCCTGAATGCTACAAACACCAGTTAGTACTTTACAGTTTCACATCTTCACATTACTGAATGTTGTGCTGGGAGAAAAACAATCCATTTTAATCTCTAGTTTTATTTTACCTTCTTTCCTCAGCAAGAAAACAAGGTATACCATTTTGTACCAAAATAATTTTTTCCTTAGTGACTATTTCACGCTTCATTCCTTGCTGCCAATGAAAGAGATACACTGAGCAAAACAACCATCATCTCACCTTCCCATTGCTGAGCAACACGTCCAGCAGTGGGGAAATTGTGCGGAGAGCAGAATACTACAATCACAGCATAAGTGCGACGTCATTCCTTACAGATCCGTGACTGGTGGGTTGTGGCAACGTGGGAGCCCTTCTCTGCACAGAGATAAAGAAACCCCAAAGTCCTTTTATGATACAAGCTCAGAGGCCTGATTTTATAGTCTAAAAGTATTCCCTTTTATCCAGTCTCAAGGTAAAAGCACCTGTCAGGACACGGCTGTGATGCTGAACCCACCGGGGCGATGGAAAAGGGAACCCAACCTGACAACCCATCTCCCCGCCACCAGCCCAGAGCTGCTGGGACCAGTGCACCCATCCAAGCGCTGACAGAGTCATGCTTATGGAAAGCTTTCCCTCTCCCCTTGGTACTACTGTCAGCAAGGCGTTTCGCTGGCTGCCTACAGAGACAGGATTAAGAAAAGCTTGCGATTCTTTTCCTTTCTTAGCAGAGGATAGTAAGGACAGAATATTGCAGCCCTGACTTTACTTGCCCAGACTGTTCACTCTAGTTGGGCTTAATAATTTAGCTCTATGAATTGCCACTGATTTTTACACTCCTTAGCATCCAACAATGTGTGCTGGGTATTACTGCAGCTTATTAGAAACAACTTGGATGAATGAAACAACCTGGAGAACATAAGGTAGTGAGGTGGAGGATCTTGCAACCGCAGTGACATTTAATATGACAAAAAACAATACCTTCTTAAAATACCACAACAGCACAAAACTGTGTGTATGAAAGACAAGTCACGGCTTTCTGAGCCCTTCTTGTATGTTTAGATTCTGAAACTGGAGTCCTGATAACTTCATTTCCATTCTCAGCCTAAATCCTTAATCAGCATCACACTAATCGTGGGCTGCACTGACCACAGGATGCGACAGCAGAGCATTGCTCATAGGCAGTGTCCTGCAGACCCGGGGCCAAACCCTCCTCTGGAGACCATAAGGCTGGAGCATCCCTGGCAAAACGAACAGCCTTGGCCAACACCTGCTTCCCTGGATTTGCTAGGGGAGCTGCAAATCCCTGGTTGCCATAGAAACAGAAATACTGGAGTAAAGCAAAGGGAAGAAATATTCAATTGTCAGCACAGAAAGATTGATTGTTGAGGTTTCCCCCCACATGTGTAAAACTAACACAGGGCTTTGTGTCATTTACTCCCAACCTAAATTCCTTTCCGTTGGTTTCATCTGGTATTTATGAGGGCTGTGATCCAGTAACCTTCTTTTTCCCAGCGACAGCCTCCCTTCGCTGCAGGAACAATAAGCCCGAGTGCATCGAGAAGGGGGAGGGAGCTCTGTGCCACGTACATCTCCATCAAAATCACCGTGTAGGCAAAGTGCTAGGGAAAG
>NW_010126767.1:47335-82807 GCF_000699245.1 Pterocles gutturalis
AAAACGCCATAATTATTTTTTAAAAATTCCCTTTGGGTAGCACTCCTTGAATACCAATGGCTGCGGCAGAGCTCTTTGCTATGCGAGTGGCATAACCACACAGAGCCTTTCAGAAAGCAGCCAGACCAAACTCCACGATTCATCTGATATATTATTCCCACGGGTTATAAATCACTCACATTCCCTAGTAATGAAAAGCCTGAACAACTTTATGACCAATTAATTGGTGTACTTAGGTAAACTCAAGTAAGAGTAACATATCGGATTAAAACGATGGAGCAGCCTGTCCAGTACTCAGCCTCCAACGGGAGCTGGCGATGGAGGAAGGTATAAGCAACCAGCAAAAGATCATTATCTTCAGTAACAAGGCTCATGGGGAGGAAGGCAGCGCCTAACCCCAGGCAGCGAATGGCAGGCAGCTCTATCTCTCGTCTAAAACTTCATCCTGCATAATTTAACTGTGGATTTTCAAGTCTGTGTCTAATCTTTTGCCAAGCCTACTAAGTTATTTTCCTGAAATGCCTCAAGACAGAATGGCACAAGTAAAACATGTGCTCTCTTATCAGTTTTAAATACACTGCCTTCCAAATTTCTTGGATGTCCCTTTGTTCCCGCATTACAAGAGCAGCAAATAGCTGCTAAGGAAAAACTGCACAGATGTTGCATTCTCTCTAATGGACTTTTTTTTACATTATAAGATACACAAAAAATAAACATTATTGATTCGTATTTTCATTCTAGATTAGTTAGTCAGTGGAACGTACAGTGAAAAAAGCACAGAAGAGATTAGTTTGGAAAAGAGAACTAGGGCAGAGAGGATGCTCAGTGAGCACGAGGAGCAAAGGGAGGCAGGCAGGGAGACTGGCGCGAAGGCAGGCTGCGATGCTGAAAAGAACCAAGCGTGGCAGGACACTTCTACTAGATCATAAAATGACATCACAAAAAAAGCTCTTTTACTGAGAATGGGAACAGAACCCAAAGATGATGAACAGCAGGACTGGCAGTAAACAAATACACCAGCCTGCAGTACCCAACTGGAAATCCTCAGTTTGGTTATGACAACAGTGTTATGAGAACGGATAAGAGTCCTAAAAACCTTTTATTGTTCAGGAGTTCAAAAAAGCTCACCACCACAATATCATCCACACACACAAAAGAACCCCACCTCCTTAGTTTATTTCCCACTCTTAGGTAATAGGAAACAACCAGCTTACAGTGAACATCTGAGATTTGATCTGTGTGGTTTGCTGTCAGTTGTCTCCACATACATCCCATCTTTTCTGCATTTACACCGCAGCCTCATTCAGTGACCTTCCCCATTGCTATATTTCCTAATAATATTTACATATGTTTAGTTTGTTTCACAGTAACTAGAAAATAGGAAAGCACATCCTGGCTACTAGAAACTTAAACGACCGTGCCCATCACAGTGGGGATAGTCTCCCATTGCTCTCCTGTGCGCATCTGCCAAACAATTATCACTCGCATATAGGGAAAAGGGAAAAACATCCTACACCTGCACAGTGCACCCTTACTTTAGGGTTAAGTTCACCTCCTTAACAAGGCTGCTCTGAAGTTAACTTACAGAATTAGGAGGCAGTTTTGGTTCAGGCTTTATCAGAAACAGCACACAGTGGGGAAGGATTGGCCAACTGCAAAAGACCAAGAAAGGGAAATATTCCTGGAAACTAGAACGACAACTAAACCTCTATAGCACCTATTTCATTTGCAGGCAAAATTAAGAGATGGACTAGAGGCAGTATCCTTTCTTGCCAAGCCAAAGGCAATCCCTGTTGCTGCACTCCACTGGGTTTATTTGCAGGGTGTTCACACCTTTGAGTGTCAAGGAGCAGGGCGATGCCCAACAAAGCCTACGCCACCACAACAGCAAACAGAGCATTTGCATTACATACTTAGCATTAGTAGTTTTACTGTAATTAAACAGTAAAGCATTATAAATTAGAAAGAGGCACTCATTTACATTTGCAAACAATGCTATACCACAAAAATAGGAAAGATGCTGTAGCTCCATACATTTTTTTATTACCACTTAAGACTTGGCACACACATTTCTATCTTCCTTTCCTTTATAAATAGGATTGATAAGTTCTCAAGGCATTTAAAATTGCTGGAAGATGCACAGACAGCTTTCAAAATCAGCACTACAAAGCCAAGTTGTTTCTTAATACAAATGTTACCTGAGGTAACTTCCAAAAAGATATTACATATGAAAATTTCCTTTGTAGACAGGCACAAATCACTTATGCATCTCCAGAAATATGTTTAAAAAAAAATCAAACACAATGAAAATTCAATGCATTACATGACATGATCATTTGGACCTGATGCAAAATTCATCAACATCAACAAGAGCATTTGCAGCCAAATTCAAGAAAGGATGCCCAGTGTCTCTTCAGATTGGTTTCAGGAATCTAAGCAGAGATCAATTAAATTTTAGATACAGGTACCATCTCTGGTACAGACATTCCTTTCTGCTTTAAACAAGTCACTTCGCAACCCAATTCCCCCATCTATAATGTTGGAAGAATTTTTTGCACTTACACAAAGCAATGCAAAGGGAGGGAGTAAGTTGGAACATGCGCAAGGCGCTTTGAATATGAATGCGTTATGTGCTGCTGAATTATTCCATTTGAAAGAGACCAGCCCCAAACAATTCTGCAGAAAACCTGCTCCCTGGTCCTGTACATTCAACCTTTTTCAACTCCGTGCATAAATAAAACAACAGCACTATGGCTTCCTCAAGTTCTGCAACATTCATGGATTTAAACTAGTTTCAGTTTAAGAAACTAATTTCTGTAAATTCAAGTCTTTGATGCTCCAGGGTTTTAGGAAAAATGAAGCATTTTGTCTGCTGAAAGGAAAAACTAGAGATGTCTCCAGGGAACAGCTAAGATTCCTTAGTTTCTCTGCTAATGCCCTGAGGCGTGGCAGCAGAGAGAAGCAGATGTATGGGTGAGGGCACGATGCAATCTGCTCCCTGAGGATGGCCTCGAGCTCCAGAATTCCCTTTCCTTGGCTCGTGTTAGACTGACAGCACCCAGCTAGGCTGAGCCTTGCTGATCCATCTGCCCAAACAGGGCAGGAGAGGTTGGTTCAGAGGGAAGCACAAGAAGGAAGAAGTTCTTTCCCAACCACTGATGGCCATGGGTCACATCAGTGCAGACACAAGCTGTGTTCAATATGAACATGTAGGAATTGACCTGTACAAGTACAGCAACCTTTCACTGAACAGCAAAGGGTTTTAGAGGAAAGCAATTTATCCACAAGCAGCTATTTAAATGCATTCTGCATTCTTTGCCAGGTAGGTAAATCCCAAAGGTTAAAGGGAAGATTCGCAAAAGAACTTAAAGGAACTTGGTGGTACACCCCGCTGAAATTTCAAAGTCTGCTTTAACTCAATCTCTTCTATTTTCTCCTGCTCTGTAACCTAGAGAAGAAATACCGACTTTTCTGAATTTCATACATGCATACTGTGCTTAGATGAAAATGGAAAAGTTATCTACTTCCAGAGTTTCACAGAAGTTGCTAATTCCCTTTTTTTTTTTGTGATTTTGCCCAAGTGAAGGGGGAGAAAAACCCCCTCCAGTTGATGAAGTGTTGCACAGACTTTTGCCTGAAGAGCTTTTAAGAGAGAAAAACCAGAATTCAGCAGAAAAATCATCCCCCTTAGCTCAATTAGGAGATGAAAGGGGCCCCCTCAGGTTCTCAGAAACCTGCAAGGACAGGACCATAAGAGCAGCAGCAGGAGTAAAGCTTCATTATTTTACTTTAAACGTTGCAATTGCAATCAGTGAGAAGAAAAGTTTTCAGTTTGCCAGATTTAAAATATGATCAAGGGTATGTTTTTTTTACTCAGTAATGTCGGAGTAAACCTAGAGCCACTTCCAATGATATTAATTACCATGCACACATATCCAGCCCTGTATGCCAAGAGGAGAACCAGCAGTCGTGGGTTCCTATCCAGCCCTCATCAGTGCTGTGTTTCCCGTAGAGCATTAACTATTGTGATTAGCATCTGTCACCTGAGCTTTTTCATCTTCTCCTTGGAGTGTGTTACATGCAGGACAGCATTGTGCTTGTACATAAGTATCAGGAAAGAGCCAGAGAGCTAAAGAAGATGAACAATGGATATTTTAATGTGAGGCCCTTAAAGTAAAAGTTTCAAAGCCCCATTGCTCAATTTAATTAAAACTCAGCATTGAGGAGTCAACCAAGAAGAGTCCCCACACTGGCTCAGGATGGAGAAGATCTGTTGTTGGAGTTATATCTGCAGCTAATGCCCGAGACTCCAGGGAAAAACATTAAGAGTGATAGATAGTAACTATAACAGGATGGATAGCTCAAAGAAATACAGAGTGTCTTCTGAGTTTTAAGCTCAGAGAATAGCTAATTCAAGAGATCTGCAATAAAAGGATGGCAAGAACAGGCCCAGGCAAGAAAGAGATAATTGTAAGTCAAAAGCAAAAGGTAAGAGAATTGACCTGAGTTACAAATGTGTGAAATCTCACTGGAGAAAGGACAAGGAGGAAAAAAAAAAAAAAACCAAAAAAAAACCAAGCTCTTCTCTAGTTAGCGGTAACAATATAACTTTTTTCTCTCTTGTGCATAACCAAAAGGCCGGGACAAGCCTTCCATTCCCTACTCAACGAGAGCGTTGCTATCCATCCGACACTCCTGGGTGTTCTTTGATGCAGAGAGGAGGAAGACAATGATAGCTTTCCTAGGTGACATTTCATTCATTAATGTTTCTCCACATCCACGTTCCCTTTTTCAGACCCTTATCCCCGGCACACAAAGGCAGGGCACAACTCCCCTGCAGTTCTTTTCTCTTCGCGCTGATTCAATGTCACGCGAACACACTTTGCTTTTCTCCTCTCGACCGCCTCACAAACGCTGCTATTTTGTCATAGGTGCCCTGTCTGCCACTTAAGATGCCCTTCAGATTTTTTTTTTAAGTGCTAACAGGCCCCAGAAAATCAACAGAATACTTAGTGAAAAATCATTTTTTCCCTTTCTGAGCCAGCGGCCTGACCCCAGCTCCATGTCAGCAGGCACAGGGAAATCCTGTACGGCTTTGACTGTATAGATCCCCTCTGAGCAGCTCTGCTTTAAGATAAATACCAAAGGTTCAGGCCTGAAAACAAAATTGTTTCCAATCAAACAAAGCAAACAAGTTTAATCAAATTAAACTTACCAACAGATGTACCAACATGGCCTGAGAAATACAAGAAAAACCACAGTCCGAGTTCTGGACTTTACAAACTACGTATGAACTACAGGATGGCAACTTTATTCATATGATGAAACTTCTCTCATCTTAGCCAATGCCCCACACATCAAATAAATCAAAGCATTTCCTTTGTGGCTGCTGCCTTTTCTGCTCTTAGCAGCCAGCACAGGGGGAAGAGCTACTTAGTAGAGCCATAGTGCCTGCACACAGGGTACGAGATGCCTTGTCGTTCTGGAGCTGGAATTTTTATCTCAACTTGTTCAGGTTATATTGAGCTTTTCATAAGGAAGAATAGGAATTCTGGTTGGTTGTGTTTTTTTTTTTTTGTTTTTTTGGTTTTTTTTAAAAGAATAGTCCTACCACTCTGCATAGATATTAATCACTCCTTTTTAGCCCATTTTAGATACCAAGCTCTTAAAAATAGCCCTGGGTTCACTCTCACCTTCAGAAGCCCTATCTATGCACCAAAATCAGGGAGTCAAGCAGTTTGCTGCCCAACACACATGCATGTTCAACTGCAAATCTACTTCTGCAAGAAGGTGCTACACAATATTTATTCCTAATTATCAGATATTGCACCTTGAACTTTGAATCTTGCACCAAACTCTGTTGCACGGTTTGTAAATTAACTTTTTCCTCCTATATTGTATCACTGAAGTGTCAGTATTCAAAAAGAGACATATTTGCAATTTCATGTGGAAGTGCCACTTCTGTAGAGCATTCAGAAATAGAGAAAATACTTCACTCTGGGTCAGTCCATTTAAAAGAATGATCAGATTAATTCGTAAGAGCAATAGTGAAGGGGGAAGCAGTCACTCAAAACAATCCCTCCATTCCCATGGATATGACCCAGAAAGAAAATCTCCAATTCAGTATTGCCCCAAAGGCCCAGGAATAATTAAAATTCCCATTACAAAAAAGACTAGAATTTATTTTTTTCTTTTATTTTATCCCAAGTAGCAAAAGGCTGATGTCATTAATCAAAGCACTTCTAAAAGTTTACATCATCATTCAAGCTTCTATTTCCAGTCATTTCGTAGATTTTCTGCTTTAGGCAAAATAAGCTGAAAAGTCTGTTAGCATTTTTGTTGGGCAAAGGGTGAAAAAAGGCAAATAAAGAACAACCAGATAAAGTGGCTGAAGCCAGTAAATCTTCATCTCAATACAGTCCAGCAGCTACTGAAGAAAGTTTACTACTCCTAGACATGGTATCACATTCAGTTGGTTGACACAGATTTAACATTTCAAATTTTCAAACCAGCAGAAAACTCTGCTGTATTTACTGGAGCAAAACACACCCTAAGAATGTACATTATTTACATAACTACTTGTAGAAAACTAAACCAATGTCATCATCCATAAACCAGTCTTCCACATCCTTTACAATTAGGACAATAATTTGCTTTTAATTGGATGTATGAACTTCAATTTAAAGCCACCAGACATCTCAGCATCACGGGGAGGCTGCAAGGTACAGTGTTGTCTGTTTTTCTCAAAATCCTGAGCTCCCGTGTTTCCACTGTAACGGCGCCCTTCGTTGTAGATGACAAATCAAGACAGAAATGACAAGTCCCTCTCTTCATATCACATTGGCCCTTCATTTCTTAGCTACATATATCCAGAAAATAACAGAAGAAAGGCAGAGAAAACCAAAGACTATCTCTGAGCACCCTAATAAAAAAGAAGCAGCCGACTTTGCTGCCAAGGCAAACATCCATGTCCCCCAGGAGGATACCTGCAGTTTGGCAAGTAGCAGAAAAATCTATCACATGCCCAAGACACGTAAGAAATGCAATGCATTATTGTGACTGATCTTTGAGATAACGAGGTGGGTCACATAATACAAGCAGCACCTGACCCAACCACTGTTGATACCATGTAGTGAAGATGAGAGTTTGTCCTTGGCATCCCGATAATGAGCCCCTAGAAATGACAGAACCCACTTAAGCCTACTCTTAGAACCGTGATTTCAATGACATTAAAATTTTCAAGAAATTAAGTATTTCATTTCCTTCTTACTATTCGATGTTGGGAAGCAGAGATGAGACTGCAAGCCAAGGACATGGAGAAGATGAATTTCATTATCACTGTTTCATTGTCCACCCATCTCTCCATTGTTTCCCTGCTCTCTTCCATTTCCAGTAAATAAAACAAGATCCTTACAGCATCTTTGGGACAAGAACACATCCCAGGCAAGGCACACAAAACACAATCTCAAAAACTGAGAAAGTGCTGCTCTCTCTGGAGCTGCCATACTTGTGAAATACTCAGACACAACCAAGAAACATGTATCACCGAGCAGACCCAATGCAAGTGCACTGACAGAGAGGACAGCTCTGCAACAGCAAAGGAATAAGCCATGCAATTAAACAGAAGACTTCTGCAGTGCAGAATTATACAGGTAATTAAGCTGCTTTAAAAAAAAAAATGTACAAATACCCACCTTAATTATGCACAAGGAAAAAAAAAATCACTTAGGTGGTGCCTCTCAGTATTTGAGCCTTGCTGCAATCCCAGGGAGGCAAATATTTGCCCTATCCCAGGATGCAGGGCACAATGAAGTGCAATAAAGGAAAGGGGCTTAATAATGTGAGGTATGTACAGAACAGCAGACAGAAAATATTGACTTGGCAGAACAGAAAGAACAATCATTTGGGATAGTCTTCAGGTCAAGTCTAGTGTGGTGGTGGTAGTTGAAAAAAAAAAAAAGAATTTGATGTCAAGGTTGCTGGGAAAAGACAGAAAATTAAAAAAGGGAGATGATGTGTCAACATCTACCATTATTTTTAATACACAATTTAGATTATGAATTCCAATGAACCCAACTGCAGGTGAACAAAGAACACTTATGCAAATTCTGCTCTACTTATTTGTTGATAAAGCAATATATACGAGGAGAAGAGAACTAAGTACATGAGGACAAACCAAAGTGTGGGGCAAGATTTCAGGTTACAGTAATACCGACAGTCCCTAGACCTTAGACTCCAAGAGTAAGAGTTACAAAAATGCTGCCAGTCCAGGGGAAGTCTTTTCCCCCAGCTCTGTGATACAGCCCCTGGGAAGGGATATAACTGCCTCAGAGAGCTCCTGAGTCTCCAGGTGAGCTGTTGAGTGCTCGACTTGCATGAGGATGGAGTCTCTCCCTTGGAGGCCCATGGAAAGGCACTAGCCACCTTCCATATTTTCCCTGGTTAGTTTTTGCTAAATAAGCACCTTGAAAAAAGATCGTAAGATTTCAATATTTAAAACATTTGAGCCTCTCTCTGTTCAGTGCATAGAAACTACACCCAGAGGACAACGTTCTGCTTTGTTACAGCAGCACAAGCCCAGATGTCTTCATTTATTTATTTAAGCAGTGACTCTACATCTGTACTAACACGTTTCTGAACAGGATTTGGCTCCAATGCACGCTGTCAGCAGTGATCCTCCTATGCCCATAATAATCAGTTTTTTTTCCCCACTACAAACAAGACACCAGCTGGATATCCCCTAGTGCCTGTAGTCCCAAAAGCTGGTTTGGCTGGTTATTCCATGAGAAGAAGTGCTGCCTGGTTCCCAAAATACTTCTATCACAGCTGGTTTTGTAGTGTTGCAAATCTTGAGGTTTGAATGCTTTGGGAGAGAAGGGTGTGCAAAGGCAGCGCCAAACAAGTTGCAGAGGCTGTCATAAAACCCGTCTTTCACCGAATCTGCTTCCCTGCCCATCCTCCTCTCAGTAACTCCCATTCCTGCCCTGTTCCCTGCAGCACAGACAGCTTAGGGGTTAGTCTGGGCTCTCATGCATGGGCTGGCCAGGCAGCGGCTGTCTAATACAGGACTGCTCGACATTGCGTTTTCTTGCAGCTACCCACAAATTTCAGCTTCTCTCTTCTCCCAGCTACTAACAGCTCTTGAGCTGACACAAAAAAAAAAAAAAAAAAAAAAAAAAAGAAAAAAAAGGCTTCCACTCTTCCACAGTGAAGGAATTTAAAATCACTTTCAAATAGTTGAGTTGGGCAGCATATCTAAAACCCATCAGTAGACAAAGAGCACATAGAAAAAAGGAAAAGGTTGAGAAAACCAAACAGAACTGACTGTCTGTCTTCTTACCCATTCTTTTCTAGGTGTGCAAATTACTGTTTCACTCAATGCCCCAAACTTCATAATTGGTTAAAGAATGAGCAGGAGAGCTCATAGATGGGACAATTCTGCCCAAGTTGTTTAAGGCATCTTCAACTGATACCATGTTAGATGCAGTTGACAAAAAATAACTCTATTTCTACAATGAGTTGGAAGAGAAAGTGAGACAGTGAGCTAACATTTTGGTCATGGAGCAGCAGCAAGGCAGAGAATATAAACACTGCACAGTTACAAACAGACTGTCCTTCCCAGTAAGGAGATCTTTTGTTAAGGGAAGTATGAGAATTCCCTTGGAATTGGTTTTCTGTCCTTCTGCCAGCGTAAGTTTGAAGCTCACTGTACAGCTTGAGTATCCAACACTGTACAGGCCTGTTCCAACAAATGACAATATATCCCATACAGCAAGTAAGGGGACATTCAATCAGGACAAGCAGCCCTGTAATCTTACAATTGACAGTACTAAGGATTGACAGTTAAAAGAACAGCTGTATAAACCAGGAAAAAACCTAAGGCACAAATTTTTGCCTAGTCCATAGCAAGGTTACCAATTGTAGAGAATTCTTGCACAGCACCCCATAGCATCATTTGCTGGAGGCATTTCATCAGAGAACAGCATTTGCCTGACAACAGGAGAAACTTGACCTGTTGATGGGTACTGTCCTGGGTTAAGCTGAGACAGAGTTTGGCCCCCAGCCAAGGGCTAACCCATCACAGGTACCCATTGCCTCTACCCTCACCCTGCCCTCCAAGACAACCCAAAAGCAGCACCAGTTCATGATATCCTTCTGCAGATCACCGGTATCCATGTGCTCTCTCATCTTTTTTTTTTTTTTAGCATTGTGGGGAAGGGATCCTCTTCACTTTGTGTTTGTATTACACACAGAAAAATTTACTTTTATGAGTTACCATCAGATGGAGCAGGGGGAAACCAGCCGCTGTTAGAGAGGGACGTTCATCCCTGTTTATAGTCCTGGCTTTAAAGGACAGATGGCTTGTTGATTTAAGAGCAGGCAGTGACCAAAGGGCTGAGGGAAAGATGTATGACTGATTTCTGGAACAGAAGAGAGCCCAAGATATTACCTACATATCTGTCAATGAAAGGGCAGAACTCCTGTGCTCGCCAGATGCTCATCTCAAAACCTGAAGGTAGCCGGTGTTTGTGGATCAATGGTGGTCTATTAATAGTGGTGCATACATCTGAAAAACACGTCTGGCCTGTGGGTGTTATTTTTTCTTTGGTGTACGCACACCAGCTTTGTAAAGCTGCTGTCAGATGTGTCTGTGGGGTCCCATCTTGTTAAGCGCTTGCATTCTATGCAGTTTCACCAAGTACAAAGTAACCCACTTCACAGCAGCCTTGTTTAAAATTATGGGATTGCTGCTGCTATCTTAAGTTTTTATGTTAAAAAAAAAAAAACCAACACAAATTTTCTTCCTGACCAGTAGCTGACATCACCAATATGTGACTTCTGTTTTATTCAAAAGCCTGCTGAAGCTCTACACTTCTCCAGAATGCAAGAAAAACTGTAGCTTCGACTAAGACAGACAGAAATACATTTGTGGAAAGTGAAGTGCTAGCAAGCCCCACTTCTCAGCAGTTAAAAAGCCCCAACAGGTGAATCCAACAACTCATGCAGAGAGTTGCTTTTCAACCTTCCCAGGCATTGAAGTGAAAGAAACCAGCTTTGGTGCTGCTAGCAGAGTTACTGGTTGTCATCCTGCCCATGCAGGAAGCCTCATGGATGCAGACTCTGAGCTCCTCCCTCCATCCATTGCTTCCCAGTACCTTGATGGGAACCAGCTACAGAGGTCATCACTTTCCCAACCACAAAAGTTACTCTGCAGCACTGGAGAAGGGACAAGTGGAGGAAACAGATTTCCAAGAGAAGAACTACTGTCTTCAAGGACAGCCTTTTGAGTCAGGCTGACCAAAATAACAGGAAGAAACAAGGTAAAGGGATTGCTGGCAGACTTCTGGAGTGGCACTAAAACCAGCACGTGGGTTTGCTGTTCAGCTGTAATGCTGGTTTTTCTAAATGCTTGGCTTCTCAGACTTAATGTGGTGTGAAAGCTGGCTTTGTGTGAAATAGATAAACATAATTATCTTGTGCTCATACAGAGCATTATTTAAAAGGAGTTTTCCATATTCACCATTCACTAGGATAAAGAGGATTTGTGGCGATCAGGAGACCAGCAGAAGTGAAAAATGGGGAATTAAGTACAAAATTGGAGTGTGGATTCATCCAAAAAGAACATTTTAAAGAAGACTAGGAAGGTATTACAGTTTGCTAGGAAAGAGCTTACTAACTTCAGAAAGAATTTGAAAGGAAAATACCCCTTGACCTTAGAGCTCCTCAAATTCAGAGCAACAATTCGTGCCTGTTTGGGCAGGACTGTTCCCAGCACAGGAATCCTCAGTGCCCTGCTCACTCATTCCTGCATGCCTTGACCTTTTCCCTTACACTGCAAAAACAGAGTGAGCAACCTCCTCGTTTCTTGTAAGTCACACTCAAGGCAAGACACTGAAGGTTTCTCTGTGGCTCATATTAAATTCTTACCTAATTCAACTTTTATTAATAAGTTACTTTAATAAATCAATTTTAAATGTAAACCATTTTAATAAACTTACCTTCTTCTTTAGTATTCAAGAATGTTTTATGTACCTAATTGTCTTGAAGTATCATTTTTCCTCATTATTTTCATTTCAATTCAAATACATGTAGACAAAAGTAAGAACCAAATCCAATGAAAGCAACCCACAATTCACCCACTTACAGAACTGTATAGAAAACCCATATCAGTCCATATGCTTAAATAGGTGTTTATACCTAAATTACAGTCTTAGCACTGAAAAATTCTTCTCTAAGGATATATCTTGCATTAACCTCTAATTGGATTTATCATCCATTGAGAATCTCACCTGGGAAAATCCCCAGGTAGAGAAACAAAGCAAATCTCCATGCGGCATGCCAGTTTACAATCATAATTAGAAACTGAAATGTTAAAATGAAGTTTAAAGACCAAGCCACCCTAGAGCTGGTTTAGCACAAGCTCTTTAGGATTTAAGCAGCAGCCAGCAGTTTCACAGTGGCCAACCTTCACAGCCTGGCATTGTCAGTGCTCTTCATCAGCTTACATCTGCTCTGAATGGTGCCAGGGAGGCTTTCACCACTGACTTTGACAGGAGGAGAATTAGGGCACCACAGAGCATATTTTTGAAAATCTTAACCTCCGCTAATATTTCCACTGGGTGCTATGACTGTACTCACTACTTATGTTACAGTTTTATCCTAGTTTCTACTCTGTTCCACAGCCTATCAAAGTGGTATTTCAGCTTTAATTGACTCAAAGAGAACTAATAAAATCCTACAATTATAATTTTAAGAACTGAAGATGCTTTCTTAGCATTTCTTATAAGCAGGAATAGATTGAACTAGTCAGTCATATTCATGCTTTCTTTTCCAGGCAGACTGAGCTTTTAGTGTGTATCCAGGTGTCAGAAACTGGCTGTTATGACACCTGCAGTAGCAACTGGACCCAAGTGATTGATTTCACTAGAGAAGAGCCTTCTGCTGTAGCTGACAACAAATTATACATTGACAGGGCACATGCTCCTCAGAAGATGAAATTGCCTCATTTTGAGAATGGCTCAAGACCCTACTAGAAAACCTGTAACTCCAGAAAACAAATAAGTTGTGGGTTTTTTTTAATGTTTATCTTCTGCTGTTGGTTCCCATCATGTGTGCCAATCAAGTCACCACCGCTTACACAAATCATTCTTTTTCTCCTGCCTCCCATTGACAGATAGAAGAAGGATATTGATTTGACTGGCAGAGAAATACAGAGATTCAGCTTCACCGAACTTTAATATAACGTAATTTGAAGTTAAACACATTATGGACTGGCATCCAACAAAACAGCTCTTCCAAATCTAAAAAAAACCCTAATTCACCTTCAAGAAATGTTACAGGAGATCAAGAACAGGAATGGATCAAAATATTTATTTGAAGGCGAGCAGCAGATCTTTCATGTAAAAGCAAAATACAAAAACAAAAAAGATTGCATCTCGCACCAATGCCTAAAGAAAGGTCCTCTCAGCTCATAACCAATATTGAGTTTGTCCGACACTCGCAATATGTTTGCTTAAAAGCCACACTCCTGCTCCATCGTCTTAGAAGGCCAACAAGAAATCAGTCTCAGGGTATATGGATAATCACAGTGACTCTTCCAATACAGCCATAACACAAGCATTAAAGGGAAAGGATAATCTCAATCACTGTTCCTCTAATCCCCTCCCTTCCAAAGCCATCAGAAGCACAGCGAGATTGCGGTGTTTCAGAATACAATCTGTCAAGTACCCTGAAGCAAAGTGAAATTAATCCAAGCCTCCCTTCCGCTCTCATTATCCTGTGTGTCAGTTGTAGCTCTCTGAAGTGTCCTCTGCCCACTGTTTCATGCTCACAGGGCATTGCTCCAGAGGTAAGATAAAGACAAAACTAGTTTTTTTTCATACAAAACTCAGCTTTCAAATGAAAGACAAAATCTTTCAGGTGTTGCTGAGAAAACCAAGCAGCTGAAGTTATGAGCAGTGAACTGCTGATGATCAAGTGGTGTTCAAAGGATTAGTTTAAATGTTAGTCCATGATTCCACAGAATTTAAGAACCTAACAATTTCTCATGTGCTCACCCTTTTCATTACTTGGAAATGAAACATTATCCCTATTGTATGAGTGAGAACCCGTCACACAAAGATCACAGGACACGCTTTTAAAGGTACCAATGTACCCAAAGCTCTAAGAAGGTAATTAGCAAGGTTTAAAGCAGCAGCCAGCTGTACAACTCCTACTGAAAATCAGTGGGAACTAATTGCTCAACACCTTCCTAAAACTGGCAATGAGTTCCTATACGCCTCCTGTGTCCTTAACGGCTTTGAAATTTTTATCAAATTTGCACAAAACCCCTAGAGAACATCAAAGAACTGGATCCAGACATCCAAAACCCAAGCTCCTATCTACCTGCCACAAGGTCGTTTGTTCTTCTCCCTGTAAACCTAGAGATGGCAAGGGATGACGTGTGCCAAGTTGTAACTTAGATATCCAGTCGGACAAGACTTTACAACACATTAGCACCTCGGTAAAAATACTCGTCATTTCTGTGCCACTGATCCAAAAGCACTGGAGAAGTGTATAGGGGTAGCTTAAGGAGAAATAAATTTGAAAGTAGAAACCATAAGAGTAGCCAAGATACTGTATTTCTCAAGTAGTAAAATTCTAGGACCAGAACCCTTCTCTTATTTCCATTTCTCAGGATATTTCTATGCTGGTTATAATAGGCCTGAGTGACCACAACAGCAACTCTAGTATCTCGAGACAATCTTAACGGGCAAGTAGAGAGCACAGTGCTCGCCCTAAGTAGCCTCCAGTGCAAGCGACACTGTCCTTCGTTTTTAGGGTATTCTGAAGCAGTCTGTGATGTCATCCAAAAAACCCCTTGATACCCAATATATGCAACAGCAGATCTAAGCACTGCGATGGTTAACATGTACTGCAAACCACATGCTCCATTCTGCCTTTGTACTGGGCACAGGTACCCGACTCACACCCCGCTGCTCTTGCTCCCATTTTTTTCCAACCACTGAACCGACAGAGCTCTGGGGCTCACATTTTTTCTCCTCCTGATGGGTTCAGACACTGTTCACATCTCTCATGACTGCCCCAAAGCCACTCAGCCACTCTCCCCTAGAAGGAGCTTTGCTGCATCGCACCATCCTGCCTCTGAGGCTCTTTGGGGCATCTCACAAACCCAGGAAGAGACAACACGTAACCTTCGGGCACCAATCCTCTGTTCTGCCTTCAAATATAGTCCCTCAGTGAATAGCAAACTCTGGCTTTGAGTACCACCAGAGCTCTCATTTATGAAAAGCAATAGAGAGCAGCACAAACACACTCGAAGCAAAATTTTTTTCAGAGTGACAAAAGCGCATTTTGTTTTGTTTTTAAACCAGCCTTGAGTTCAAGCACTAACCAGTGCACACTCTAATTCTTAATTTTTCCTTTTCTAGGATTGACAAATGCTTGCAACGTTTGCCCAAATCTAGTCCCTATTTCTGTCCAAGGTATTTTTAGGACAAAAAAACATGGAGTCAGAATAAATACAGGGATGGAAGATGAGGAACACAGCAAAAGCACATTTACACTAATACCCTAAAGCCCAATAAGTCTGCTGTGTACCTACCTGGATACCAGTTGTTAGCTGAGTTTTAATAAGTCATCAAAATTGCATGGACCAAAACGGCACAAAAGTGGGGTGCCCTGCATAATGCAAACTCTTGCTCTGCGGGCTTGGGAAATCTTGGCAACCCAAGTGTTTCACAGACGTTAAATACTATTAGATCACTTCGGGGAAAGATCATGACACACAGCTCTGTCAGATCCACACCTGCTGTTCCGTGGGCTTTCAGACAATTTGCAATTCGAATGAAGGAACGCATTTTTAACAGCAAGTGTGATTAACCATTATTGCAAACTGCCAAGGGAAGGGCTGTATCCTCCGTAGAAGATGAAAAGTTTCGGAAAGACACACGTAAGCCACAATTAAGGCAGGCTTTAGTAACAGCTACAGTTCATTTCTTGGCTCTCTATGAGAGAAAATAAGTGAAAATGAGTAAAGCCTGACCACCAGAAGATGTGATACTAATAGATGGTCCCTCCTGTGGCTAACTCCTGGGAATCTCTTAGTTCTAATGACTGTTCTCATACATAATTTTGCAAACTTCTGAACTTCCTATGCCTTAACAGAACAAAAAGAAGCTACAGAGACTGACAAGTCCTTGGGTGATTCTACCCTTGATCATAACATAAACCCAGGTTTAAAAATAGCAGACTAGGAAGAAAGTAATAAATTTGCAGCCTGGGAAAGACCGTGGCAATCAAAATCCAAGCAGCCACTCTAAGTTTCAGAAAACTCATACAGGAAGCTATTTACTGAAGGCTGTTGGTTAGATGAAGAGCTTTAAAATTCCAGGCAGAAGCTCCGTAAGGATTAATAGGCAAGCAGTAGAGCAAGGAGAGGAGCCAGAGACAGACGAGTAATTCTTCAGAAAATTAGTCCATGGGGGGAAAAAAAAAAAAATCACAACAAATCTTTTATTTAAGGAAATTGGGAAAAGGGAAACCCCAAAGATGTAACAAGCAGGTTTAAAAAAATATTCTAGCAAAGTTGCTGCTCAAAACATAGCCTCAACGTTGAGAATAAATACTGCCCTTGTTGGGAATAATCTACACAAAATGTACTGTAATATTTTTTACGTGCTAGCACACTGGATTTCTTTCCTGGAGGAAAACTAAACAAAACCTCACTGATTCTATTACACTGTTGCTCCTGCTACTTCATTTGTACCATTGGAGTAGCAGCAACAGAACTGCAAGAGTAGAAAGAGAGAACCTTGAAAGAATGGCAAGACCTGACAAAAAGGATGATCCATCTCTGCAGTGTGGTCAGAGTTTACAAGAAAGACCAACTAGAAAAGTGTGACAGTGAGATTCTTTCTGGGGCTGGTCTATGATCTAGGTGCAATTTTAGTGTATTTTTGGAAGGGTGGGGACAAGAAAGCTTAATACAGAATTAAAAAAAAAAAAAGAACAAACAGTGATTTAAGAGGTACATGCTATGGGATCTCTCTCATATTCTTATCAAAGATGCCCAATCTAATGTCATTTTGTATTTTCAGGGTAGATCCAAACGTGAGCTCTAGTGCTGAGCTCTTACCAGGGCAAATAATATGTGTACTCATGATCAAAGACATTGCAGGGCAGGGAAAGGTACAAACGACTTAAAGCTGAAAATACACCCTCACCACCCCCAAAACCTACAAATCTGACAGCATAAATTTAAAGGCCAGATTGATACCCCTTAGGAAAGTTAGGTCTTAGAGGTTTGACGTAGCAAATTCCGTAATACACTTGACAAGGTTTCCTTAGGATGGTGACGTGCTTCAGTGGACCAAAGGAAAGCACCCACTTTTGAGAGAACTGAAACAAGAACCCTTTTTCAGTGAGCTTATGGATTTGATGAGGGAGAATTTTAAGGCAATAACTTGAGATTTCAAGCCTATGGAGCCATAGGATGTTAAAATAGTTTTGTTTTAGATAACAGAATTCTCTTTGTTCTTAACAAGCATTTTCTTCTCATAATACAATAAGCCATAGCTTGAGTTTGAACTATTCCTTTATTTCACACAAAATTGACTGCTATGGCTTGAGCATGAAAGCAAAGAGGATTCAATAAACTGGTTAATCTGTTCTGTCTTCTGTACACCGGTTCGAATGTCCTGAGCTATAAGAACTTAACGAAAAGGTGAGGAAAAGAGAACTATTTCAATCTCACAGCTCCTGACTTCACCACCATCCAGACAAGAGTCTCATTTCCAGTTCACCCAACTTTGCAGGTTGGTATTTCTAACCTGTCCACCTTTCCCAGCTTTCCAGGAAAAAACAGCTCATAGGCAGAGTTACAGGATGTTCAGAAGAACATGTCTGGCAACACTGACCCCTTCACCATCAATTTGAAGATACAGAAAACATCAATGAAAAGACTTGGCTAGAGAGAACTATTTCAGGTTGATTTCAACAAATAGTTTGTAACTTTAATATTTTTTTAAGTAGAGAAATTGGTGATTTTGCCTTGGAAGCATGTTTTACTGCTCTTTCTTTAAAAAAAAGTGATTTTGCAATTATCTTCCTACATAATTGGAAAAAATCTAGCTAATACACTGCTAAAATATTCTGTTGCTTATCTGTTTCCATCTCTTAAAATGAGAAAGCATATGAAGGGACTTATGATCTCAAAAGCAGAGGGTGCATAATTTCAGTATCCTTTCAGAAACAAAAATCTCATCTTTACCAGCACAAAGCTTCACAGTTTACAGATCTGTTCAACTGAGCATTTTTGTGGGTCTTATAGGACCCTCAGTCACTTTTTCTTATTTTCTTTCTTTTCTTTCACTATAATAAATGTGTCACATATACAAGAATTCTTAAATCTTGATGCTACATTAAGCTTCACAAAGAAGCACAAACACACCATAAGCCTCAGGCTCAAAGTTATTCACATGCTCAGATGCTACAGATGCAAATAAAACCTTGAAGTCAAAATACAACTTACACACTTCAATAACAACAAATAAGTTATTTGGAGCACTAAAGTTTCAGGTAATTAAGCCTTTAATATTGGGACGGTATATGGGGGTTTTTCACCCTGAAATGCTACAACAAGAATATAGACAGTAAAGACTATCTGGTCCTAGATAAATTATAGTTAGTACTGTCAATTGTTTAATGATTAAAGTAAGGTGTATCAACAGTTTTCACAGATGTACATAGAGAGAAGGAAGCACATCTCAAGAGGGTCTTTTTATAGCCTCAGCAGCTCTTTCTCAGAACATCCTTCACTTCATCAGGATTCAGCAAGGCAGTTCTTGCTGCATCAAAGCAAACTGTGGAAGTTCTAACGATCCTGCCTCTTCCATTGCTTCCATGTTGGTGATGCTATACGATTTTGCATAACCACCTTATTTTCCTAAACTTTAAAACTAAGTCTCAAATTTCATCATTTTCTGACAGTTTTACTTTATCTTGGAGTGACAGATTCTGTAAACTACGGCAAATTCTCTATTCTAATGCCAAATCTTGCAAATCATGTTGCTATTCATTTATGTCATCAAAAGCACTCTGATCTGAATCAGCAGGACTCAAGCAACACGCGTGTGTGTTTGACAGGATAAAGTGGTTTGACTTGTACAGCACCGATCTCTGAACATTGCTCTGCTGGAGCCTACTCAAGTAACAAAACTAAAGAAAAAAACCCAAAAATGAACCAGTATCAGAAAGCCAGAACCTCTCATACAAAAGCCAAAGCCAACATTGATTTTTAGGGCAATATGGTCCCCAAAGGTTCTGATAGTTTGAACCATAAGAAGAAAACCAGGCTTTGCATCTGTTTATTCTCTTTAATACACAAATCCCAACCCAAAATCCACTCCATGCAGCACATCTGCACAAGTACATTCAATGGGCTCTGCAGAGACCCAATACCAATGCATCTGCCACCAGTGTCAGGGTACAGCAGTAACTGCAGTGAGAAAATGGACAAGCATTTTATGGAATAAAAGTAGAAAAGTGAATCCTCATGAAGAAACTCAATGGAGAACAGCTGATAATACTGTTTTTCAAGCCACACTTCCCAAGCCTACAATCTTGATTTACATGGACATATATAAAAAAAATTTACAAAGCTCTTCACAGTAATATCCATCACAATTTGACTTTATAAAGCAGTTGAATAGGCATGAGCAAGAAAAATACACGTGCATTTCCTTTGCAAATGCAGAAAGATGCCCAAAACTATGTATGGAACTGTCATACAACCCAAGTTTTAACTGGTACCTATTTTAAATAAACAGAGAAATTATTCACTTTCTATCTTAGATTTTTATTAATGTTTACCTTCAGGTTCTCACCTCTTTTTGAGCAGGACAGATTAGTTTAATGACACTTGGATGAAGGCACTCCATAACGCAAAAAGATACAGAAATGTATTAATCACACGCGCCCCCCGCATCCTTTCCCTGATTTATTAAATTGGAGCAAAGACTGCATCCTGCCAGTGATTCAACAAAGCATTAGATACTGACATGGATAATGGAAAACCCTAAATCCACCACAGTGAACCTCAATAAATAAATAAATAAATGTTTTTTCAGACTGTTGGTCTGAAATAAGGAATTATTTCCTGCCAAGTCCAAATGCAAAAGGCGGTCTGCCAGAGAATTCCATTGTATTTTTTCCCCCCTTAACATGGCCCACCCCCCAAAAAGGCCTCCCAAGAGACATAACATGAAATAAATATAGGTACTTATTATGCAAGCACAATAATATTTTATCTAACTTATAGATTCTACTGCATCTCACACTACACAAGCCAAAACTGTGTGAGTGATAAATGAGAGGGATGCATGAAATTACAGACTACAGGGACACGTTGTCAAAGACACCAAAGGAAGGCGCAATATATACATATTCAAACCAGGGAAAGGGAAGTTCTGTCTTTGCACGGGAAGTTCCCAGATGTGCAAGTTTCCTTTGGCAAGCAGGGAGATTTGAGAGAGGGAGGAAAGGAAATACTCACTCTGAGATCTAGGGTTCAGACTAGCATCAGTAACATCTCAAGCAAGATTATCTCCTGGTATGCCTGAGCAGACCTCTGCTCCCTTTGCAGAGTTCTCCTAAATGGCACACACTGAACAACCATTCTTCTTGATCATGCCCAGCGTTGGGCGGTTATCAGTATCCTGCTCTGCAAGGGAGGTTGCCTATGACATGTCCATATATTCTTTCCTCCCCCATCTTCCATGCTTGGCAAAATCTATGCGGACTAAGTGCAAGCTAAAAAGTCCAGCCTAAGAGGCAGACTGTGTTTGTTCAGCTCAGGCTTTGCCTTAGAGAAGTGCACAAACACTGGTTCTTCTCTCTGGCTCAAGGCAGAGGCAGCCTAGGGACATGAGTGACCAACATTAACATAGATATACCTGTCAGCAAATACACCACAAAAACCCCAGAACCTGAGGTCCTCCAAAGCCTGAAGTTATCTATGCCATTAATACATGAGGTGGAGGTCTCTATGGACAAGTGCTGCCAAAAACTGGTTCTTTACAAGGTACAGGGTGGAAGTTATCACGAAAGCCATGCTACATACAGTACAGCTGTCAGGCTAACAGGACAGGAGGAAGAAAAACCACACACTGCTCTGCAATGCAGGAAAATGCACACAAAGAACCCTCTAGGATTCAGAAGAGCAAGTTTATGCCTTTAAGATCAAACCTGTTCATTACTCCATGCCCTCTGTATATATCTTCCCTCTCACTGATTGACACTCTCAAAGATACCATGTCAAGGGAAAACTGGCGGAGTTTTCCCCAGGTCACAGGCCTGTCACATCTAACAGCCTGGGCAGGTGTATTATATACCCTGTGGACAAGTTTCAAGATTCTGTCCCACTTGCAAACTCTTGTCTGTCATTCAGTTTCTGGGAAATAACATTTCGAGCTGTCCTTCCTACCAAGAGTAAAGGCTCAGGGTGCCAGTAGCACCCAGCAAAAGGGAAGACCTCGCTTAGGGAACTGAAATGAACTTAAAACAATGGCACTAGAGTGACATACTTTAGAAAAATCCCCCAAAGTTTCTACATTAAAGCTGTGACTCGGGGGGGGGGGAAAATCAGATCATCTCACTTTTCAGAAGGCGATTCCAACCATCCCAACTCAAGAGCAGCAATGGTTGCTCAACCCAGATGAGCCTCTGCCATCGACCTTGGTTCCAGTGGTCCAGTGCCCCACTGATGGGGTGCTCACTGCCCCCATCTGCAGGTCCAAGCAGCTCTGCCCCCCAGCTCCCGCAGCAGGATGGATCCACAGTACATCCCCAGAGTCAAACCCAGGACCAGCCCGGCAGCTGCTCAGGTTGTACCTTCTCTCAGGACAGAGAGAAGGCTGCAGCTTCCAGAGTTATTAATCTGCTGCTTTTCAAGACCACTGAGCACATTTAGAATTAAACAGAGAGAAGCAGCTCTGGATGATCCTTCTGTAAACACTTGGGTCTCTGCAGGCAGCCAGCCACTGGCTGCACATCCAGGTGTTTTGCTGGGAGCAGGCTTTGGCTCCGGAACATCATTAGAAAGCTCTGCTGTGCTTTCCAGCTCATTTGGCCAGGGCAGCGGAGACTGGGAACTAATGCCCACGACTGTCTCAGCTGAGCGAAAGCCTGTGCAGCTGCAGGACTCTTCCAAGACTGTCTTTGCTTTCCAAATTCGAAGGGGTAAGTTCCCTTGGCGATGCCGTGTGCCAAAGGCATGCCTGGAGACCAAAAGCCTGCCTTCTCCTCTGGGGTTCCAAGCCTCTCAAACATCCCTCAAAGAGAGATGAAAAATCCACCTAATAAATATGGAAAGAAACGCTCTCACAAAGCTATCAAAAAGTACAAGAGTTAGAGAAAGTACTGGAGGGACTGAGGTAGTTTTTCAACCTTTTTTTCATTTCTTTTTTCCATAATAATGACTAAAATTTACACAATAGTAAAAGTCTCACATGCAAATGCAAACATCACTATAATCCCTATCAACAAAGCACACTGAGAAATTAAAGCAAGCTCAACTAAGCAGTGTTTGTGAATATTAATGAGTCTAAAAGCAAAATCCAAGGTTTAAAAATTTCAAGTAAAAAGAAGATTGTTTTCAGACTAATTTGTGTTTAAACTGGATGCTTTGCATGTGAAATGCAAGAAAGAGAATGAATTATCTTGCCCTAGAAAAAAACATTAAGATGAGTGGATATAACAAAGCAAGATCTTTGAAAATTCTGAGTATCCGGATACACGCAGCATTTAAGCTGATACACTGAGCTGTGCTCAAATATCACTGGACAGTGGCTCATTCCCAATCTCCACATTACATTTTATTGCAGAGATCAAAAGAATAGTTTTTTTTTTTCTAACTGTCATAGCACCCAACAGTAATACTTTTCCACCTGACAAGTAGAAGCAACATATTCACCACCCACAGAAGTTTAGGACAGATGTGGAACAGCTTTCTCATCTCACGCAAGGCAGTTCAAGCTTGATTTTGTGAATGTTGAATATCCCTTGCGTCACACTGAATGCTTTGAAATCCTACCGACTTCAGGAAGGAACAGAAAGCACGTCAGGTGGGATTCATCTACATCTGAGATGTGTATAACAGACACCCATATCATCTATGCTCTCTTTACAGCCAGCACAGAGAAACGGGTACTTTTATTCTGAAAGACACCTACATGAGGATGAGATGACAAGGTGAGATGAATTACTCTTGAGAACCACCTATTCCTCTCCGCTGACTCAAAAGGGAGATGAAGACTCACTCCCATGTAGCTGTCTACAATGCAGACATTTAAAAGCAAGCAAAAGGAATCTCACCCTTCATGTTTCATGGTTCAGAAACCCAAAGTACCCTATCCCTTCACCAAAATTTGTCTAAGACGTTAAAAGTACCAGCTTATTTTCTAGAACAGCCATGTTCTTCCATGGCCAGACTCCTTTCGTTCAACCATCCTGAATCAACCTAGCTTTGGTAGTTTTTGGTTTTGTTTCGTTGGCTGTTGCTTTTTTTTTTTTTCAATAAAGGATCTAATCCCTACACAAATTTAGTTCATAACCATACCACATTAAATGTTTCTCATTGAGCTGAGTGCCACCACTGGAAAGGATGGGCTGAACCACTGACATCCTAAATATCTGTCTGCTCTATTTTGTGTTTGGAAACTTACAATCCATGAGGCAAATATTTAATATTGATAAGTGAAAAAGCGGACAGTAAAGAATGAGAAGAGAACTGCAGCAATCTCTAAAGAAAGTTACAGCATTGGAAAATGGCAGTTCTGGTTGCTAGATACCAACACTAGCCTTTCCCAGGAGTGTCCGACTGCCAGAGGGGCAGGGAACATCCCAGCTGAGGCATGGGTACTCAGATCTTTCACCTGTCCATGCAGGCACATCCAGAGTTTCAGGGAAAAACATGAAAGCAGTCACCAGGCAGCCTCAAGTATATTCTAACATCTCCTTGTAAATACACTCCAAGGCCAAAGGAAACTAATTCCTTTTGTAGGGCAAAGGACCCATGCAGAGCCCTTCTGCCTTTACTTCTGCTTTGATGCAAGGCAGCAACCCTAAAGAACAAACTACTAGTAAAAGAAAATAAATAATGTAAAAAAAAAATCATCTCAGGCCAGTTAGCTTCCATGACCTCCCCTACTCCTCCTTTCCCTCCCAGCACCCCCACCCTACCGCTATCCCTACTGCCCGGATGGCAGGAGGACAGCCAGCTGCAGCATCATTCAGCTTAAACAGACATCAGTGGTTCCTGGTTCATTAACTTCTTCTGCTTGGACCCTGGAGATAAGAATCTGCTGCCTGGAGCACAACCATATGAAGGCAACAAAAAAAAAATAAACAAAATGATAAAATACTACATGATAAAGTCAGCAAAGCAGGACTTTGCCCCAGCCTTCTGTCATAACCCTAAACAAAGGGGAATTCCCATCCTTCCCCTGCAGTATGAGCATAGCCAAGAACTGCGACCTTCAGGCTTAAAGCTGGAATTTACCCTTTGTATTCACGCACAAATAGGCTAATAGTCTGGATCCAAGTCAGAATCACAGCTGTGCATGTCCTAAAACACAACTGCTAACATGTTTGGCAGCCTGTGCAACATCGGTATGAATAAGGCTTCCCTGCCAGTCTGTCCCCAGTGCAACCCAAATGGGCCCAATAAAACACACTCCAACGTGGCAAATTCTGTATCCCTGCTCCACGGGAAAGGAGCGGGACTGAAGTGCAGCAGCTTTGTCAAAGCTTCCCTACCTCCCCTGCTAGCATCCAGCACCCAGTGACACCATATCCAGGTGCTGGAAGTTACACGTGCTCAAAGCCCACTCATTTATTTCAGCCCTGACAAAAGCAGTGACATTTGCCAAAGTTTCAGTTTAATTCATCCTAGGCTGAAAAGCCCCATTCCCTGGAGGTAAATATCGATGTCTAATGAGGAAGAGTCACGCACAATTACACTGTAAGGCAGCAAATGGCTGAGGATCTTCAGAAAGCTGATTTGTTAGACTAATTCCTGGAGGGAAAAAACATCAGTAAGCGATGGCTCAAAATGCGATGCAAAGCTTCCTCAGGGAAGCTGCAGAAAGGATCCTTGGATCTTCCTTGGGATGAAAAAAGTACAAAATAAGGACCGCGTAAGAAAGTAACCTGAGCCACCTTATCTCGTTACCTATGTATTTCTTCACAGCAGAAAGAAGGTTTATTGAAAATGGGTGTTTTCTAAGCTGCACTGGGAGCTTGCCTCCAGCTCCAACAGCGGATCTCCTGACAGAGCAGGTGCCCCAGTGCCAGGTACCCAGAGACTGTAAGCAAGAAAATACCCCATTAAGGTGAGGCTGTAGTCTAAGGCTGCAGGTTCACCTTCCAGAGCAGCCTCACACCCACCTCTCCCGCTCCACAAAGCCAGCGCAGCTCTCTGCTCCTGCTGCTGCCAAGGGGCCCAGCTGCGGTTCCTAACACACATCATTATTCCTCTAAAGGGTCACCTAGCCCAAAGTGAGGACAAAGCAGAAAAGCAGCCACGTGGATTTGTATTCTTTAACAAAGGAAGTCTGGAAAATAATGGTGTGTCACTGAAGCAGGATGTCACTGAAGAACAGCTCTCCCTCCCCAAGGTACCCTCTCCTGCATCTCACCCCGTTCCTCCCCACCTTCAAAACACCAATACACGCCTGCAAGGAACTTAAACCAAAACTATCTGGGTCTCATTTTAATGTTACAAAGTTTCTGAACTTTTTGCTTTACACCCATTAAGAGACATTTCAGTTCAAGAGCACCTTTCGGGGGGAGGGGAAAAAGAAAAGAGGAAAAAAGGGAACAAGAAACCCCCTTAGCAAGCCCAGTAGCATAGACTTCTGTAATTGATCCAGGAGGGAGATGAAACCATAATTAATCCATTCGGGAGATGGGGATGTCTCAAACATACTTTTTTGGGAAAGGAAGGGAGCACCTGGTTATGTTCACTTTGCAAACAAGCAAAAGCTAATTGCTTCAGAGTGCCAGCAAAATCCATCCAGGGAATACATCCTCTTATCTAATGCCACCTGCAGCAGGACTGCGCTGCTCTGAATTATAGCCAAGATCAAAAAGCACCTGTGCATGGCGTTATTGTATTTCCTCCTCCTCTTTGCTCCACAAGATGGATTTGTATTTCTGGTCACTGTCAGCTAAATTGTTATTTTTAATTGTGAGACTTTCCCACTTCTCGCCTTTCTCCCCACACATCACAGCGATGCACAGCTCAAGTTATCCATCACGGTGGATAGCAGCGGGAAATGGGAGGCTCCATGTGGCAGCTCGTGGCAGGATCGACTCTTTGCAAAGTGGCTGCTGCCAGGTGGCTTTTCTGCCCTTGCACAGCCCAGCATCCACGATTCCTACACTCACTGATTCCCACTTGCTACTGCTAATAAGGGGCAGCTTAGGTATAGAACAGCATTAATTAGTTATAAATTGAAATTAATTACCATCATAATGAAAGGATACATGAATATTAAGTTTGTTTCTTTTACCGTGGGATTTACAAAAGATAGATGAGGAAGGTAATTTGTGGTAGATTTTTTTTTTTACTAACAAAGCCATGAGGAATTCAGAACAGGGTGCAAGGAAACAGATACTCAGAGGCATTAATTACTGGATCACTCCCAACCTAACCCCTTCCAGAGAGTGGAAATGCCTCCAAGAGCCAAATGTCATAAAGCAAAAAGTACACAATACCCTGTACCACGTCTATTAGGCATGTGCTCAAAGTTGCTTGTTTTGACCCCCTTTCATTGACTTAAAATACATCTGTGATGTCAGGAGCTGAATTTGCTGGCAGATGGCACACGCGATGCCTTGGGGCACCGACAGCGATGGAGCAGCACCGACACAAGCACCAGCTCCAGGACCCCGAGTGCCCTCTCAGCAGCTCAGCACACCCCCAAACCGGTGCTCAGGCACTGGGAACCAGCAGTGACCGCACCACACAGAGCCCCGGCTCTAATTGTGTCTCCATAGGTATCTACCAGAAGCTGCGTCAGAGAAATCGCTCACAACATTACGAGCTGTGAAACACAGCAGAGCACCTCGTGAAAAGACTTCCTATACCTTGGAGAACAGAGGGCAAACCAACCAGACCTGTGGGGAATAAGGTGAAAAACTCTTTGCAGGTTGGTCAGTAGGATGACTGTTGTAAGCTAGTTTCAGGTTTGCCATCTCCAAGCCTGGCTGGAAATCAGCAGTTTCTCTTGCAACCCATTGAGCTCACTTGGCAGCCTCTGCTTTATTAGGCTTTGCAATTTATTTGGTGACACCAAAACACTCAATACTTTTTCACATGGCATGGTAGAGGGAGGCAGCAGCGACAGAAAGGATGAACCCACTAATTCAGTCAGTGGTGATGAACCCAGCAGGACCACAGCCCAGCCGCAGCAGTCCCCGCTGCCTGCACGAGCCCCCCGGCACACCACAGCCTTGTGCATCCCCCACCGCAGCCTGCTCCAACCAGAGCCCCACTGGGAGCTGTGGGCTGCTCAGACAGGGCAGGTGACAATGATTAATCTGGGAAACTTAAGTTATGATAGCAACAGCTGAAATGAAAAACACTTTTGAGGGTAGATCAATCTCAATGTTGAAGAAAGGAGAACACAATTGTCCTAACACAGAGGAGAGCAGGCACAGGAGTGAAGCAGCTGTTGGGACAGATGCCTGGACTTGCACTCACATAAACAACTTTCTGAAAAATATTTGCTCTACACTGGGAACCTACTAGAATGAAGTCACAGGCTCCTTCAAGACCTTTCCCTAGATCCTGTCAGCGTGATAACAAAACACACGCCGTGAGCCAGAAACCTTAGTGCTGTCAAGCAAAAGGAACAGTCACTCAGGACACTGAAACAGGGTATGAGATTTGCAGAAAAATTGTTAAAGATGAAGCTCTGGCTTCTGCTTGATATGGGCCAGCAAACTTCCTTCCTGGAATTGCCACTTTATTTGATAGGGAACAAATTTGGTGCTTTACAGTTACAAATAACACCAAGGAGGAGGGAAGAGGTTTTAATCTATGCCTGAGCAGGGAAGATGTACCTACACACTGCCTGCAAGGGACAAGCCAGCACTGCCATCAATAATGTGCCATGTAAAGCAAGCGTCACTTTCCATCAACCCTGTGAAAGGCCTTTCAGTCCTGTAAGTGCAAGTTTGTACATACTCCATTCATTTACCATCCCTAGTGGGTTTTGTATTAAATTAAATGTTTATAACAGTGCTTTGAAGATGTAAAAGTACTGAAAGTAGCAAATACTTTCATTAGATATCAAAGAGCTCGCTATAGCTTCTAGAGAATAAGTGGATCCATCAGCTGAAATAATTGGCTGCATCTAACACCGTGACAAAGCGGAACGGTATCAATGTCTCCTTCCCCGCAGTATAGAGACAGGAACGTACAGAATCACACTCGGATTTGCTCTTGTAGGAAACAGAGTAAGACAGGATATTTTACCAAAAGGATTAGTTTGTTATTTGTTGGGAGGAGCACTGTCTTCCTCTTAGGGATCAAGTGTTGGGCAGAGCTAGAAATAAGGCCCTAAAGACGATGGATAACTGCTATAAACCATTACAGCAAATGGGATGTCTTTGATTTAGGCCTATTTCACCAAAGCTAGCCTCTGCTGACTTTGCTATTCCTGACTCTAGAAGCGCACAGGCTATGCACAACTGAGGCAATACCCAGAAAATATGAAGAAACTTCTGAGAGGCAAGGGGCATGATTAAGAGTTACAGTTTCAGTGTTTCTTTAGTAGTCATATCAAATATGAATGTTTTTCTGCAACAGAAGTGTGTCCTAGAATACAGATTCTTTGTATTTCAACGTAACATTCAAAACTATTTTGGAGGGTTTTTCCTTTTATCATGTCATTCTGAGATTCTCAAAGATTCCCATTTTACAAGCCATCATCCCAACAGTTGCCATCTTCTCCTGCCAACTCTACTGGAGTTGGTAGGAGACTCATCACTTTCCCAGTACCTGTACTGTAGCCTCTAAACACCAAGACAGGAAAAACAAAAAACAATAGGCAGCAGATTAGCACTGCCGCCCCTAATTAAGCTAAAAATACACCATCATGAAAATAATCCTCGAGAAGGAGGGAGAAGATAAAGCAGAAATTGTTCTGAGGGGACTTTCTCCTGTCTCCTGAAGTATGAGCATCAGCATCACAACCACCCTGATTACTGCCACAGCGTTTAAATAGCCTTTGATCCACACTATAAATCGACTGAAGATTTTCTTCGAGGTGTGAGTCATGCTCATATACCTACAATTTAATTTGTTAGCATGCCAATTACCACAGATTTACTTAAATCTGTTTTCAGATTTGACCACCAACTTGACAAAAAAAATCATAGCTCGCACAGCACTCCTACGGGACAGAAAATGAAGAGGAGCAAGGCAACAACCGCCAGGCACGAGCTGCAAGAACACAGCAGTAGTAAGTGTATTAGGTGATTGTACTGACCCACGGACAAACTATGGGAACAGCTCCACAGCCCATGCACGGCAGTTTAACATAAGGAGTTCTGCATCTGAGAGTGTTTGGACCGCCTAGAGCAAAGCAAAGAAGCAGATGTACCTGATGGAGACACAAGAGTCTCATTTCAGCCCCGTGCCAACAGCAGGGTAAAAGCCATCAGAGAACGGCTAATAGTCAGAGGAAGCCTGAGAGCCCAGGAATTTGACAGCAGATAAGAAAAAACCTCAGATTTAGGCAGAAGAGCAAGAGGGGATGAAAGTCACCATGAAGTTCTGATAAAGGGACTAGTATGAGCAGCAGCTTTGGGGCTGTGCTGTTACCAGGTGCAACTGCTCTGGCTGATCCAAGTACAGGAAGGAATAAAGATGCTGTGGGCAGAGGTAATGGGAACAAGATGAAATACAGTTAATTCTATTTAAAAAATAAGAATTATTTTTATAATAAACTTGATTGAACACTGAAACAGGTTGCCCAGAAAAACCATGGAGTTTCCATCCCTGGAGACATTTGAAACTAGACAGGGCCCAGAGCAACCTGCTCTAATGGGCCCTACTTTGAGGAGGGTGGTCAGACTGAAGGATCTCCAGAGACACCTTCTAACCTCAACAACACTGTTGTTCAACACCACCAGAGAAGAAAAGGAGAGGACTTCAAACCCTGCAGGAACCAGCTCCTCCCAACTCAATCTCTCAAAATCAGAAGAAAGGACCCAAGATGCCTTTGAGGTGTAGGAGGCTCTAAACACAAACTGCTACCTCTCTTTCACCATAACCCCAAGCTCCTCTCCATCTTCTAACACCCCATCCTTTTGATGCCCAGTTCCTTCCCATAAGATACGGGATACATCCACCCAACTTCATTTTTCCTTTAGCTCCATTTTCAATGTCACCTTTCCAAATCCACAATGAATGTCACATGTTAATGAAATAATCCTCCAGAGAATGAATGGCGCAATGCAAACATGAACATCTTTATCAAGAATAATTTTTGTTTTGGGAAAACATCCCTGAGGAGAAGAGCTGGGGCTTAACGGCTCTTAATCTAGCTAACAAGTACCTCCTCGCATCTCTGAAAGCTTCTAGACTGTCTGCATAAGAATATGGATTTTATAATGCCCATGCTGGCCATTAAAAGGGAAGTTCTTAGAACTGCAAGTAGAATATAGAGCAGGCATGCCCTGTATGTAAAAACTTTGATTTTCCTGACAGCAGCAGGTGAGATGCTAGCGATGGAGCGGGGAATTCAGCACATGACAGTGCTGCTGAGCAAGCACAAGGTTGTATCAGGCTCTTCTCTTCCTGAGGGGAATTCAGAGCTCAGAAGTTGCTGTAAACAGCAGTGACTATCCCAGTCCTCTTCCAAATAATCCATGAAAAAAATGTTACAAACTGAAAATCACAACAAGAAGCTTCCTGTAGCGCACTGCAGACATTTCAACTTCACGCTGCACCTGAGCTGTATGCACAGCGTGGATCAAGCTATAGGGTTCACTCAGCCTACCACCTCTTCCCGAGACTGATGCTTTCTGCTAGCTGTTACGACACCGCCACTTGTTTGCATTAGGTTTCCTTACACAAGGAAAAATGCCTTTCGCACTGCTTGAGCTGCCTTTTGTTTCACCTGAAGGAAAAGCGGCAACAAAAAGTCATCTGAAACTCCCTGGCCAGAGCTTTAATAGACTGTCACCTGCTGTGCAGCAGGCACAGAAGGCAACCCAAGGCACATACTTCCAAGAGGTTAAAAAAGCTTAATGTGCCCCAACTGAAAACAGCCATCCATCTGCAGCAACGGGAACCAGAGAAAATTAAGGTGCAACATGTACTTGAAAAAGCAGGAAACCTATACAGAGAGGTACAGTCACAGGTCAGCTCTGAACGGAATGCAAGCCAGAACAGCTCTGCACTAAACAGGTGCATTTATTTTTTAAATCAGAATATAGGAATCGATAAATCGTTTCCACACGCGCCACGAGAGAGCTGTCGGAGGGCAGTGACTTTCAGAGGTGACCAATCGAGCCTCAAAACTGCAACTTTGCATTTAAAGGACAGAAGCCCGTACCTCCCACCCTAAGTGACACTGCACCTGATGCAGCTACAGTGGCAGGAACAGCTTTTCATTTACATCCTTTATCACCCATACCAGTCACTTCAAAGAAATCAGGCTAACTGGCATTTTTTATAACCTTCCTAATAAAAGCCTCATCCCAAACTTTATCATCCCCAGTAAACAGCAGTGTCACAAGATACAGGTAGAGAAGAGAGCATCCCAGGATAAGCTACAGCCATCATTTTACCCATCTCTCTGCTGCTCTCATCATGTACCAATCTGATGAATTCCTGTTAACAGGCTAAATCAGCAGATTTTTAACAGGCTAAATTCAGTTCCAGTCTGGATGAAGCTGGCGTAAGTACTGCCACAGGCTTACACAGGGAAATAAAAACTAAGACTACATCAAGTACTTTTTAAATTCCATCCTAAAATGACAGGCTTAAGGAAAACAAGATGAAAACTGGCTTTACACATTAACTATCTTTTCTATTTCTACAACAGAAGCAAACGTCTGCAGAAAGATTAGTACATCAAGCACTGCTGGGAGTTAAGTACTACTATTCACACTTTACAAATAAAGTAGAAGTCATTTGCCCAAAAGCCATAAGACAGACAAGGACTCGACTGAATACACAGCCCACAGCCTCTCCATCTGGTGCTCTTCTGTCTAGACAACACTACTCTTGTAGGCCACTACCAATGAAAAGATAATGTGGATCTGGGTGGGTTTTTTTTTTTTTTGGTCTTGCTACATTTTCAAAGAGGAAATAGATCTATATAGGAAAACATTAACTGTTTGCTCCAAGTCCCAACTTAGACGGAAAATTTCTCATTTGGATAAACCAAAACCATTCTCATCTTAATTTAATGTTCCTCTGTAATGAAGAGAAGGATCAAAGATAATGGAAATTTTTGCCAGGCTATAATAGAAGATGAATTAAATTAAAAATTTCTGGGCCAGAAGAAATCCAAACATGAAAAATATTTCTCTGCATCCCAAATCGGAGTGAAGAGTTGAATTTCTTTTAACCTCTAAAAGAGGACTTGACAAACTCTGTTTTGATAAGTCTTTTTATTAAAAACAACACATTTGGATATTTCTGAAACACCTCTTTCAGCTCTCAAAGCTGCAAGTCAGCTTGGTATTACATCATATTTTCCTACTGTGACAGAGCTCACATCTTACAGGCTGGCAGGACCATCCCTTCCCTGGACGCCCCACCACAGCGCACTGATGATCCCTCAGAAGTCTGGAACATTATTGCAGGAGATGAAGCTCGAGCCTTTTATCTGTAAGCTGAGCTCTCAGCAGCTTCCCAAGTCATAGGCAGTAAGGAGATCACAGCAAAATAAAGTCACACACAATTTTTCTGATTCAAAAGGAAGACAGTTCAGATGCTTTGGTCCCAGTACCAATATTATTCTACTGACCATGAAAAAAGTATTCCTGTTTTCTTTAAAGGGCAAGGGGGAAGAGTTACTTGTTCATTTTCAGGACTCTAGGCTTAAAACTTCCACAGAGAAACTGACTTTGCAGATATTGCATTTTCTACTATAAATTATGATGAATGACACCCAAACAGATTTTATGTAGAACTGTAAAATAACCCGTATTTGAACTGCTCACTGCAGCTTCTCTTCCCCTCAATGGTCCTTTAGGGCTGAGTACCAGTTGATGGGCCGCAAGCACCCCCTACAATTAACTCCAATTGTCGTTAATCTTCCAATTGCCTTTTTTTGTCTTTTCTGTCTGTTCTGAAGCAGCCAGCAAAAACACCTGAGGAAGCTACAAATACCAACACCCAATACCAGAACAAAGAAATTCAGCAAGCAGAGATATTCGTGTAACCTCTTGGAGATCTGCTTTTATTCACTTTTTCCTATTGTATCAGAAAAGATCAAACTACTTTCAATAGAGAGAGGAAGCATCCAGAACGAACAAAAAATATTGCAGTCAAAATATTGAGGTTTTGGTAATTAGCACGATGCTACCTACAGCATGGTATTGAAAAAGGGACATGTAGCATCTCAAGCCACTAACCACCATCAATTCTCTTTGTCTCTCAAATTAGAGATCTAACGGCAATATTTTACTTTTTCTATTTCTTGTGGCAACCACCTTCTCTCTTCTTCATCCTCAGTTGCAGGCTGAGGATGCATCCATCATCCTCAAAGGAAAGATCCACTGATGAGCATCGCACTCCAGCGTGCAATATCAGCACCTGTTACATGCCATAGCTTTTATTTGAAGGAAGCTGGTTCGTGCCACAGTTTGAGGCCAGGGGAAGAAAAGCAAAATAGAGACCATGTTTTCTTCTCCGCCGTTGTTAAAGTAGGTGACATGGACAATGACCAGAGGCAGTAAGGTTTGGGGCAGGGATGACCATGGGGCTGGGAGAGAATGCTTTGGGCTTTCCAAGGCGAAACAGGATGAGACAGATGATTGATCTCCACTTGGAGAAATCCCACACTTCATTCACCCTGATCACCTTGGCAATGAGCAAAGCCATTATAGCTATCTACTAGAAAACAGACAGAATGGCAAGAGGGGCAATCTTCATATGGTCAACAAAAGCCCTTGGATTTTAGTGATCAGCTGCAAACGAGCACCCAGTTACACAACAGAGAGAAGGAAAAACGGAAGGAAAATAGACCCGTGTGAGTCAGCTTCGCTCAAAATCAGACTCTCGTTTGCTCATGTCTCAGTTCATCCATGTGTCACTTTATATGCCAGAAGTTGTTGATACAACTCCTGCCCAGAGCTGGAGGGTACTTTGACAACACAACTGCTTGAGATGCTTCCTGCACAGCAGCAGCGGGAATCAATCTTCAGGTCTTTACACTGCAAAAACACTGCAAACCATCCATGACTAATTCTTCCGAGTAAATGAAGAGAGAATTAAATCCATCCTGTTCTTACTTAACACTTACAGGTCAATCCATCCTTCAGCTGCCTTTTTGTAAATGCTAATGAGGCAAAGACAGCCAGACCCATGTGTTATCAGTCCCCTGTCCTGGTGAGAGGGGCAGGGGGTGTTCTCGTGCAGCTCTGGAAGCCCCGTCCCCCTCCAGGAGCACCCACACACACAGTGAGGATGGAGACAGCAGCCAGAACCCCCCTGGGCTGTGTTCCCATTTCTTTCCAACCTACTACTCTGAGCCCCTCTCACACTCCTCATTTCTTCCTTAATTACTACAAGTAATTTTATTAATATACTTTGCAGCACCATTAACTGTTACCTGAGGCTTAACATTAAAAATGATGAGACCATATAATCTTAATGGGATTAATTAATACTACCGTGGCTTTAAAGTTTCACAGATCTGGCCAACGAAGTACAAAGATTTTGGTTTTTGTTTTTTTTTTTAGTTGTGGGGGGGTTTTGTTTGTTTGGGTTTTTCTTCAGTTTGGTTTTTTGTTAATTTCTTTAAGTAATGCCCCTGACAACAAACTGAAGCAGGAAGATGGATACTATAAAAAAAACACCAACTCCCTCCAAGCATCACTATTATGAAATGTGGCAGTTTGTCCAAAACACCCTCATGCTTTTGTCAGTGAAGACAAGACACAGAGACACCAGGCACTGGAAAAACAGAAAAGCCCAATTGTTTGATTTTTTTTTTTCCCCTCCCTCCTTACTTGTGTTCTAAACACAGAAGCAATCACTAAGCTATCCCTTGACATCCTTTGATAGACAAAGAGGTAGTATGACCACTAATGGGACAGAGACAAAGGTTTCAGGAGTTACAAAACTGGACATAGCAGCAGTCAGAAAACACACCATGGGAGAGCAAAGAGTTTTTGTTCCTTCGGTGACACGTTTAAAATTTCACAGAATCACAGAATCAC
>NW_010126768.1:0-1160 GCF_000699245.1 Pterocles gutturalis
CCCACCCGCCGGAGGTTCGCGGGGCGGCCGGGCTGGGGAGCAGATTTGGGAGCAGCTCATGAAGCACACACACAATGAATCCTGGCGGTGCCGGGGAAGCGAACACGGAGCCGAGGGTGTCTGGAGCTGGCAAGGTCTGTGCAAAGCGAGGAGCTGGCGCTGAAGTTCCCTTTGTCTCGGCCTCTTGCCCCACCCCAGCTTTAGGATATCGCAGGGTCCTTGGGCTTGGGCTGCTCAGTCCCCGATAAGAGGGAGATGGTGGGGTCTTCCGAGTACTCGTCTCCGTCCGTGAAATACGGGCCCTCGCCCAGCTCGAAGAATATCGGCAGGGGTCTCCCGCCAAGTCCACGGCGCTCGAGTCCACCAGGAAGAGGGGCTGGGCCGTGTAGTGCACCAGCTGCTTCCCTGCAAACAGAGAGACTGGGAAGTTTGTGCAAAAAGAGAGAGTGTGCAAAATTCCCTGCAAAAAGAGTTTGCAAAGTTTGCTGCAAAGAGTTTGCAAAGTTTCCTGCAAAAAGAGAGTTTGCAAAGTTCTCTGTAAAGACAGTCTGCAAAGTTTGCTGCAGTTTGCTGCAGCCTGAGCCAGAGCCTGACCACCCTCAGGGTAATAAAAAGTGGGTTTTTTTGTGTTCTGCTGGAATTTCAGGTGTTTCAACCTGTGCCATCATCTCTTGCCCTGTCCCTGGGCTCCCTCTGCTTCCTCCCCTCCCATCAGGGGTCTGTCTGCAAAGATCCCCCTCTGCACTGTCTCTTTTCCAGCCCAATGGCTTTCAGGGGCAGAAATGCTTTTCCCCAGCCTCGATCCCCCCGAACGCTGCCCGGTACCTGTGTCCGCTGCGCTGGCCTCTGTCTCCGCGGGTTTCTGCTGCTCCTGGGACGAGAGGAGATCCTGGATCTGCGGGGAGAGGGCTCGGCTTGGTCAGAGCATTAAAACCCCCGGGGAAAGCCCCCAGGATGACCCATTTATTTCTATTTATTGGCATTTTTAGTGCTGCTAAAGCGCCCGAGAGCGGCCAGTGTGCCCGGGCTGCCACCGAGGACACAATCTGGTTTCCTGTCCCTGTCCCAGTGTCTTTTTTGGGATGGAAAAGTGGAGATGGGAGCAGTGAAGGGAGAAAAACTTTGGAAGCAGGAGAAGCAGCTCTGCTGGCTGCCCAGCC
>NW_010126768.1:1174-2191 GCF_000699245.1 Pterocles gutturalis
GAAGCCAAGAGGCCCTCCAAGCCAACGTCACGACAGAGCAGAACCTGGTGCCCAGCCAGCACCCGTATTCTTTTGGGTGAGGACAAAGCCCATCAAAGCATCCCTCCCAAAATTACAGAGAGGAAGAGAAAAATCATAATAAAAATTTAAAAAAATTAAAAATAATAATAATGATGATGATGATGACACACCAGTGACCTCGATCCAAACATACCCCGAGACGAGCGGCTCAGCCGGGAATTTCGAAGGACACTGGTTAAGGCTCCTTTAGTAAATCCCAGATTTCTGTGGTGCAACTCAACGATGTGAATGAACTAATTTCTGAATTCCTGAACCCTCACTGTTTGTGTTCTTCCCCCAGATCCCCTGATCCCATCCTGCTCTCCCTGCCCCAGCTGCTGCGGCAGAGCCTTGGGGCAGCAGGACATCGGTTCAACAACCGCCGGGGCAGGTATTTGTAAACCAGGACTCTGCACCTTTGTGCTTCCCCAACAGCCCTTTTCCCCTGAAAATACCCAAAGAACTCGGCCAGCCGTCGGTGTCTGCGCTGGGCAGGAGGAAAAAGCCAACAGGCAGAGAAATGTCCAGTGAGAGACGCACCAGACGCTGCAGAACTATCAACTGCAAAGTGCTGCGCTGTATTGCACCCCCATTTTGTGTACCTCAAAAAAGCTCATGGGAAAGCTCACGAGGTCTCTAAAGGTGCTTTGGAGAGGGGCAGGGTGCTGTGGGTGCTGTCCCTGCCATCCCTGCAGCATCCCCTCCATCACCCACGAGGCTCCCAGCGAGGAGGCGTAAATGTGGGTTTTCCTCTTTTGCAAAAGCGTTCAAGATGTTTCTTGTTCTGCATCGGGGGGGAAAACCCCCCCACAAGATCCCTTTATGCTTTTTCAGATTAAAAAATAAAGAAGATGGATTGGGGGAGAGGGGGTTGGCTGAGGGTCTTGTGCTCGCTGTATCAGCGGGACCACAGACCCCCGCTTGGTCCGAACCCGATCGGACCCCCTCCCCCCCATT
>NW_010126768.1:2222-3090 GCF_000699245.1 Pterocles gutturalis
TCCTGCTTTTCTCAGGGTCCCTCTCATTTTTCCTTGCGGGTTTGCTCCATTTTGCACAAATACCGACACCCATCCCAGGGCAGAGCTGCAGCTGCGAACCCAGAGGGTGCATGCAGCCGGCAGAACCCCGGTGCTGCCCCAAACCGGGGCAGAGAGAAGGATTTGTCTCCAGAATTCTCATCATTGGGCTACTGGCTGCTCCAAGGGGCTGGGACTCGCTGAGTTTTGCCCGTGACTTCCACCCCACTGCTCCAAGCAGCTTTTTGGTGCAGCAACAAAATGCTGTGATTGATTATTCATCATTATCTGCTGGAAAAATCATTTTATCAGGCAACACAAGGATAGTGTGCGTTAGTGCCTCGCAGAGCGTTTGGCGCTGACGATACGCGAGTAAATAAAATAAATAAGGGCGTTTGCCTCGAGAAAACCCTCCTGACGATTTCCCAAAGTCGAAATGAGGGTTTATGGAAACCACATGCAGCCTTCCTGTGCTTCCCCGCTCAGGGGGCAGAGCTCAGTGCAGAGCTGGAGTCTCAGCACCTAATTAACCGCGCGTGAGTGATGGAGTAGCCCCGCGCTCTGTACGCGCTGCTCAGAGCGAGCCGTGGTGATAATTGAATTATTTCCCTCCAGTGGCTCCCCCCGAAGCCTGCTCAGGGCTCCGTGTTCCTCCTCTCCGCCCCGATCCCCTCCCCATCAGAGCCTTCGACGCCTGCAGAGCCGCAGGATGCGCTTCATCCAGCTACTCACGCTGGCCAGGCTGCTGTCCAGGTCGGGAAGGTTCATGTCTGTAACCGTCATGGAAGGGCTGAAGAGCTGCCAAAGGGAAAATAAAAAGATTTAGGGAAGGAAAGATGAACATGGGCGC
>NW_010126769.1:0-417 GCF_000699245.1 Pterocles gutturalis
CAAACCATGATCACTTGCATCAGACCTTGTCTATTTGCCCCAACTCTCAACCACAGGCCCTAATTCTTGACTTTTTTCCCCAAATTTCAACCACTGATTTCAAGCCTTGACTGTTTGGTCGATGATCGGGGCAAACAGTTGAGATTTGGGGCAAATGGTCAAGGTGTGATGGAAGAGGTTCTAGTTTGGGACAAATGGCCAACATTTGAGGGAAAAACATTGAGGTTTGGGGCAAATGTTCAAGATTTGGGGCAAATAGACGAGGTGGGGGGCAAAGTGTTGAGATTGGGGGTGAAAATGGTCAAGTTTGGGGTCAGAATGGTCAAGGTTTGGTGGAAGTCGTTGAGTTTTGGGCCAAGAGGTCAACCCTTGATTCCTGCAGTGGGGCTTTGGGGCAAATGGTGATGATGACGATGA
>NW_010126770.1:0-3775 GCF_000699245.1 Pterocles gutturalis
TCTCAGTGGCCCCATGCCACAGCCCCCCCTGGGGTGCCCAAGTACAGCCACCAGCGTGTGTGGTGCCCGGCCTTCCACCAACCTCCTGCCCAGTCCTCTTCACCCCTGCAGCCCCCCGCAGCCCACCCTGATGCCAGAGTGAGGGGCTCAGCACCCCTGCTTCTGGCACCTGGCTGTCCCCCCCAGCTGTCACCTCCCAGGAGGGACAAGGGCACCCAGACCAAGCCGCAGGCCACCCAGAGCTGCCCCCTTGCCCCCTATCCTCCCCAGGGTCCTGCTCTGTCCCCCCCTGAGGTGGTCCCCAGGGACATCCCCATCAGGGCTCTGCCCAAGCTTGGCCCTGGCTTGGCATGGTGGCCTTGGCTGCAGGCAGAGACCCAGCTGTCCCCATGTCCCATGTCCCCACTGGCGGGCCAGCAGCCAAGTGATGCCAAGGGGGTGGCCAAAGGCGGCGGAAGGACACTACTGCCAGAGCCTCCTCCACTGTCCTCCTGCGCGAGACCCAGACCAAGAGCTCCAGCTCTGTCTGCGATGACTGGGACGAGCCACCAGCCACTGGATTTGTCACCTTCTTTGTAGGTAAGTTTGGGGGACCGGGTGGGAGGGAGAACGTGACCTTCCCCAGCATCTCAGCAGGGTGGGCACCAGTGCTGGGGGACCCTCCTGGGGGTCCTCCCGAGGCTTGAGGAGATGTGCTGCGGTCCAGCTGGGGCACCCAGCTCTGTGGGGATGTCCGGAGCTGGAGAAGGGGTGCTGGGGTCCCAGCAGAGTGCCCAGCTCCATGGAGACGTGGGGACCTCAAGAGGGGTCTGGCCAGGGTGTCCAGCTCCATAGGCATGTGGGGATAGGTCCCCATCCATGGCCACAGGAAGGTTCACCCAAGCTGGAGGATTTCCCTGTGACACGGGAGGTGGCAGTTGGGACCTCGTCCCTTTCCACCAGCATTCCTGTGGCTCTGCCCCTCCCTGCTTTGAGGCTGGACTGGAGATATCTCAAGATGTCCACTGTCCTCCACCCCTCTGAGCCACTGCCCATCCGGCTGTCAGGCTCTGCAGGGTCCATGGCTGGCACTGGATCCAGAGCCACCCTTTGTCCCCTGGGCAAAGCGTCCATCCCTCCAGCTCAGGACTGGGGACTTCGCATAGTCCCAGAGCAGCTTGAGCCCTCCCTCCATGATTTGTGCAGAGTGTATCACTGTCACAGCCCCATGTCCCCTCCCACAGCCCTCCCATCTTCCTGGCATGGCTGTGTCACCAGGCCACCAGGACCTGGTGGCTCCACAGGGTGAATCCAGACCCCAGGAGCCCTGGTGCTGAGGCTGATGCTGGTGGGTCAGTGCCTGCCTGCCTCAGTTTCCCCTCTTGCTGGAGCAGGGTGCTGGGTGTGGGGATGGGAAGAAGGGGCCATTCATTGCTCCAGCTCCGTGTCCCCCCGCAGGTGGGGACAAGGAGAGACACGCCGGTTTCCTCTGGTCCCTGAAAGGTGAGGCTCGCCCTGGGCAAAGCCAGGCGGGGAGATCCCATGGGCCACGCGGTGCCATCTCACTCACTGGCAGTTTTTGTAGGATCTACGTATGCAGTGCCATCTCGCTCACTGGCAGTTTTTGTAGGATCTACGTAAACACAGCATTTTTAAACACGGTGACAAGGATGCAGCTGTCCTGTTCTCCTCCCCAGCATTGCTGCTTTTCCTGATCGCCCACTGGGAACATGCGGGTCCCATCCCTCACTGGGCTGGTGGTCCTGGGGAGAGGGACAGAGACCTGGGAGGGGACACAGGGACTCAGGAGGGGACAGCCAGGGCTTAGCAGGGGGCCCTGGAGAACCTCAGCACTTCTAATGGGAAAACTTTTTTCTCCCTGATCCTGCTCCTGCTCCTGTCCTCCACCGGCTCCTGCACAAACTGCTCCCCCCGCTGGCTCCTGCACAAACCGCTCCCCGTCGGTGGCTGTAGAGGAGGAGGTAAGTGACGGGCTGGATCTGTGGGGTGGGAGCTGGGGGTGACACCACGGTGCTCCTAATTCCCCAGTGCCACCAGGTCCCCAGGCTGGGCTCTGGGGACCGGCAGCACCAGCTGGTGAACCCTTTGTTAAGGGGTTTGGGGGGCTGGTGACATGTAATGAGTTGTGGGAGGGCTCAGCTGGGGACCGGGATGGGGCGGGCAGGCAGGGGGACTGTGTGGCTGGGGCTTGGTGTGGGACTTGTGGGTCTGGATGGCTGTGACTGTCCCCACTGCTGTGCCACTGTCACACAGAGCTCGCCCTGCACCTGAGCTGTTCTCCAGGTCTGGCACTGGCTGGACACAGGAGAGTGCAGCCCCTGACAGCCCCCAGACCTCCCTACCCTGACTGGGGACCGGAGCTGCTTGCACAGAGATGGGCTGGGGAGCTTGGAGCAAGGATGGGGAGACCCTGGCATGTGGGTTTGGAGGGACTGGGAGACCCTGGGGCGTGGGTTTGTGGGGCTGGGAGACCCTGGTATGTGGGTTTAGAATTTAGGGGACCCCAGCACATGGGTTTGGGGGCTATTTGCTGCCCTGCAGGGATCCAGCACGGGGGAGTGACCCAGGCACGGGGCAGCCCTTAGAGGCTCAGATCAAGGAAAAGCAGGAAAAGGCGGAATCAAAGCCCAGGCTTTTGGGGTGCCACCCTGTGCACAGACCCTCAGCCCCCCTGGACACTGGGCTCAGGATGGCTGGAGCAGATCTTGGGGGGCACTGCGGGGTGCATGATGTGGATCATGCTCTCTGTGCCTTGCAAAATGAGTTTATCCCCAGCTTGGAGCCTGTTTGACTGCTTCGGAGACTGGAAAGCGCAGCCTCCCTGCCCACCTGCCGCCCCTGCCCCTCCTTTGGCGTGGCTTTTGGGGAGGACCTCTGGGGGCTCTGTCCCCTCGGACATTTTATTTGGAGCAGTGGTGAGGTGTTGCGCTCTGGCTGGCATTCCTCGGCCCAGCCTCCACCCTGGGAAGGCCCCAAAACTGGACCCGTCGCGACAGAAAGAGATAAAAATAGCGGTTCTCACGGTGGATGCGGAAAAGCATCCGAACATGTGGCCTCTGAACCTGCCAACAGCCAAGGACAGAGCCGACCCCTCCAGCCCTGTCCCATGCCTGGCAGACACCCTGTGGCCTCTACAACCCCGAATCTTCCTTCGCTGAACCCCTTCTTTGAAACTACCCCGGTACAACCAAAGCCACCAGCACCCGCCTTGATGCTGGGTGCAGGCAGGGGGGCAACAGGCATCCTCCCGGGCACGGGCAGCGAGAAGGCAACGGGTTAACCTCCATGTGCAGCATCCTGGGCTGGGTTCTTCCCATCTTGTTTTGGTTTGGAGGAATACAAGCTTTGGCAGCGGTGTAGCCGTTTCCCAAAATAACTTGGCCTCCCATGGTAATTACAGAGCTCTGGTCCCCAGTAGTGGCTCGCGGTGGCTTCCCGGCCCTGCTGGGACCCGATAACGCTGCTGCCAGCTGGGGTGAGGGAACCCGGGTCCCCTGGGGACCTCTCTAGCATTGTCAGCCTCCCTTGGCGTCACCGTTGCTCCCCTTGCGTCATTCCCTGGCCAAGAAAAATGCAGCCCCTTGCATCCCCCCTCCCCGTCTGCAGCTGATCCCTTCAGCTTTTAATGCTCTATTTAAAGCCCGAGCTGCAGCTCACTGGCCTCACTGGGCACTGGGCTACTGGAGCAAAGCCCTGGCAAGCCAACATCTGCTCCCGGCTCTGCCTGCTGGCGGGGCTGAGAATGCCCAGCTCATCACAGCAGTGCCCTGCCTGC
>NW_010126771.1:0-784 GCF_000699245.1 Pterocles gutturalis
AGGAAAGATATTTACAATGTATTTGAACTGCATCATTTGGTGTTTTTCTTAGGAAAGAGGTCTTGTCCTCTTTCCTCTGTGGAAGAGAAGGACATTGAGTAGCACAAACTGTTTTTTGATGTGCTCATGGTATCTTGTCATGGTATGTTGTACATATTATATTAACATGTTTATAGATATAAATGGGCAAGCATACATACGCATATTTCCTGCTTCAGACATTACATATTCCATGATTTTCCTAGAGCTTATGTATGGTTCTGATCATGGGATTTAGTGATAACAGCAATATGAACTGTAAGGAATTTAGAGGATTGAGCAGAGAGGTGATGGGTCTCCTAGTGCTGTTTTAAAGCTGTTTAGATCAGGGTTGTGTTACTGGATGCCAGCTGGGGGCATCTTCAGTCATAAAGGACAGTCTTTCTCAGAGCGCACTATTCCTGTATGCCCAGTTTACTTTATGCTGTATTCCTGAACCATTCTTTGTGACTTTTTTTTTTTTTTTTTTTAAAGCCCCGTTTTAATGTTAGATTGGAAATGCTGTGGGTGAATTAGTCTCTGAAGTCTTTTGGTCTGTAGCAGTTTATCCTGCTCTTTGGCAGCTTTTACTCTTTTTTTGTCTGCTTTACGTGGACTGGAAGTCGGCCAGGAGTGAGGCAGGGCCTCAGGCTCTTCTGTCATGGAGCGGTATCATACACTCGACCTGCTGTGGAGGGAGCCGGTAGGACTTTTCTGTTACTTGAGTGCCATCGTGTTATGAAGATAAAGTTGCACTGTTTCGCTA
>NW_010126771.1:804-1016 GCF_000699245.1 Pterocles gutturalis
AGCAGGAAGCAATGAAGTAAGTGAAACATAGCAATGGAAAACTATCCTGCAATAATATATTTGTTTTTTTTTTTAAATAGAGAGTGAGATAGCACCATGGGTTTCTGCAGCACAGTCAGAGAAGTGAGAGATAAATTTAGCTGAGCTCGGGTAATCCAGATTGTGAACCTCCTGTTTCTGAGCTCCTCCAAGTTGAACTAGTCGCGCTCACA
>NW_010126772.1:0-298 GCF_000699245.1 Pterocles gutturalis
CGCTCCGCCTGGCGACAGGCCTCCGCCGGGGGGGGGTGCCGTGCACCTCGCTGTGAAGCTGCCTTTGGCTCGGAACGGGGGAGGAGGGTCCCTCGGGAAGGGCAGAACCAAGGAGGAGGGGGAGCGCGGGCTGATGCACCGCGAGTCGCTCCCCGCCGCTCGGGAGGGGAACTCCGGGCATTGCTGCCGGTGAGCTTAAGTAGGAAAACCGCCTCTTGTTCAGAGAGGGGAGAGTCTGCTGCACGGACAGGTAGACGTCCCAGTCGCTTTAAAGATGGGTGCACAAAGTCTAACCAGT
>NW_010126772.1:316-628 GCF_000699245.1 Pterocles gutturalis
ACACATTTCCTGGCCGTGATCGCAGGTCTGTAAAGTTAGTGACTAGCCTGCAGTCACAGGTGCTTCCTGTGGTACATGACATGAAACATGAGGCATTCTCAATAATGGTTCAATAGTGCTTTGCTTTAATCTCTTCCCAAGCTTATGTTTTCCATATGTATTAGTGTACTTGACGGTGCAGATTTCCCATTTTATTTGTCAGTGTTACAGTGGATGTTCATTGTATATTTGGATCTGCTGGATAAATTCAGAAATGAAAGAGTTTGCAGTTATTAGTGATTTAGTTTGTGCTGTCAGAGCCCGTTAAATGTT
>NW_010126772.1:642-50744 GCF_000699245.1 Pterocles gutturalis
TGAACCACTATGGGATGCAGGGGGTCCAGTTTATATGCTCAAGCACTGAAATTACAGTTCAGATATTTTTAGAAGCCTTGTGTGTTATTTAGTTATTGAAATTGGCTTTGACAAGTGAAAAAATCCCAGTAGTGTGTCAGTTACCCCAAAATACACAATCAACTATAGGAATGACTTGTGGCGTGTGTTAGAGTGAGTAAAGCAGTGTAACAGTACTAGCAGTAAATACTTTGAGTCATGTTTCAGTGGCCTTCCAAATATACATATTCAGCTTAAGTTGATGGTAATTCAGAACAAATGGAAAACTTGTCTTAATAGATTTGTGTTTTGCCAGACATGAGGCAGCTATATAATTATTAATTTCAGACAGACTCCCTTAAAATACAGACGTACATAAAGCCGTTATTGTTACATACTTCCAGAGTTTGATTGTACAGTAGTGCTAGTATATATTATGAGCTTTAGCTTATATTGTTCAAATATAAAGTAAGAATTCACATAATAGTGTTTACTGCATCTTGTGTTAAGCAAGCCTCTGTCCCTTCCATAACTGACCTTTGTGAGTACTTCATGATAGATGTGGGAATTAAAGGAAATAACTTTACAGAGCAGTTACATTTCTCTTAGAATTCCTTGGTTTTGTTTTTCCCTCTTCCACCATTTTCTTTCAGTGAGCTTTATTGTTTTTCATGTTTTGTTAGAAGAGAGCAAACTAACACTTTTCTATGACAGTTAAGCTCACAAGGATGAGTATTTTTCACTTATAACATTAATCTCCAAATGCATGTAACCAAAAAATGTTTTGTTTCTTAGGGCATCAAGTTGTCAGCAGAGGTCAAACCATTTGTTCCAAAACATGCGGCGGTAACTGTGGCATGGTCAGAACCCTCAGAAGCATGTGACTTTCCTAGGTACTTAACTACATGCTACCCTTTTGTTCAGGAACCATCTTTCGATAAGTATGTATATTTTCTGAATCTTCTTTCTTGGGGGATTTTAACCTCTTGGTTTTGAATATTGAATACTCTTACAGCATCAAAGCTCTGATACATTAATATTCTAACTATAGAAAAGCTTGGGCGTTGTCTTCATGATTTAGGTTTTTGCATTTATGTTCTTGGGGCTTGTATCTGGTACCTTGTCTCTCACTCCCAAGGGCCTGTATTGTTACAGAGCATTAAGGAGGATTTGTTGGCTTGTTATAATTGATATGACTTGTTTGTGCTTTGCAAGGAGCTGAATCCAGTCCTTGGAGGAAAGAATGGTTGTGTTATGACAAGGCTGGGGTAAATATAGTCATATAAAAGGAAGAGGAAGATCCTTCAAGAAAGTTTTTCATGCTGTAAAACATATAAATAATGTATGGGGCTCCTCCTGAATCTCCTTTCCATGACCCATGCATCCCCAGAAAGGCAGTTTTACCAAGAATGCTACAGGTTTTTTAAAGCTTTTTTCTAACAAAGCCTGGAAAAAAAAAGGCGTTAGCAGTAGACTTATAAAAGTATTGGTAACCCCAGAGCAAGCTAGGAAAAAGCCTACATAGTAGAGTAAGAAATAATTGAGTCTTGTAAGAATCTTGTGATGGTTACATAGTTCTCTAGTTGCTTCTCAGCTTCTCAGAACTCTAAGCATTGGATTAATTTTGCAGTTACTGTGGTTATTGATGCATCCTAAACGAGTTCAGTTAGAGCCTTAGTGAACACATTCATTGTAGGCCTTAATTTTATCCTACAGGAAATCTCAGTATTTTCAAGCCATTTGGATTTGTGATAGGAATTTAACATTGAGGTGAGTTTGGCCTCATCTATGCATTAGGAAAACAACAGCATTAGCATTAAATCAGTTAGCATTTAAAAAAAACCCAATGGACAGCAACAATATTTTGATGAATGTTTTGCCTTGTTAGGACCAAGGCATAGGTTTTTTTTTACTCTTGTTTGTTACTTTTCTTCTGTATGTGTAAACTATGATTGTAAGAGTTGCTTTGACTACAGTCTATCAGAATTGGAACAGGCAGTGAGAAATGTGTTATCTGAAGTCTCTCGTTCTGATGGGGAAGTTTCTCTGTTCTTCATTATCTACCGAAGATTCAGAGGTTGGCCACTTTGTGATGAAGCACTTTAAAAACAAAATGCAGCTTTCTTAAGCTGAGAAACTTATTTTCTCCCTAATCAAATTTGGATCTTAGCATATAGTTTCTTACAACCTGTAGGAAGAAATTGGAAGGGAACTGTTGAGTATACATTGAAGGAAAAAGGCATGCCTCAGACTTGTGTTTTCATAACCTGTGATGGTTTAATGCAGGTCAGTTAGTGATCATCTTATAATTCTGTATTGTATTTCATACATGTGTTACACCCCATAAGATGCTGTACTCCTACTTTGTTATTACAGCATTTTAAGAAAGGTTTTACTCTTTAAAGTTTGTATTTTTGCAGTTAAGTATATAATGCATGTCATGTAGTTACAGTGTGATTGTGGTTTATTTCACAAGAAAAAGCCTACCAAAAGTAAGTATGAAGAATCTTGATAACCTTAAACAGCAATAAGGACTATAACTGCAGAGCAGACTACCTTTGAAACTTGGAATGAGATAACATCTGTGTTTTAACATATTAGTTAAACTGCATGGTTTCCCAAAACAAAATTAGTTATTTTTAAGCAGTCTTATAGCAGTGAGTAAATACTTAATTGAAGCAACATGGAATAGTTTTTCCTTTTTAAATACTGGTTTTTTTCTTGAACATTTTTCAGCCAAAGGATTATATGTTTATCTAGGCAGCAAGTAAATGCTGAAGATTTGCCTCAGCATGACTTCTCATCTCCTTCTCAATGTCCATCACACAGTGTTCTGGGAGATCCTGCCTTCCATGAATACTCCAGTTGCTCTTACTCACCTGATGTTGTTTCAAATGTATATCCAGTAGCTGGCTCAAAACATCATTCTAACAACACAGCATGCTCTAATGGTTCTGGAATAGTCGGTGACTCTGCTGAGCAAACGTATCTAGTCAGACAAGAAAGCAAGAATCTTTCAAAGGTGAGCAAATACACATTTTTTTAAAAAATTAAAATTAAATTATTAATTTAAATCAATTTTGATAAATGATTCATTTTTAAAAGTGAATAATCACACTCTGTTCTTGTAGTGATAATGAATGGCATTTAAAGACGATGGTAGTAATATACCCAACTTCAGTTTTCAGAAAAGTTTGTGGAATTCTACAGTTCAAATTAATACAGTTTTTCAAGCAGTATTTTTGTAACTTGAGGAGAATTTAATTTGTTTTCCTCAGAAAACAGCATCTGGAGAAAAAAAAAAAAAGACCGTTCAATTGTCAACTATGCTTTGCTTTGTTCATGAGGCTTGGGGGAAGGGAGGAAGGGCTTTTTTGAGCCCAGTGGCAGCTTCTATGAACCTGAGTTAAGAGAAGCCTGGTGGCTGTAATCAGCTACGTGGCTGGTAAGTGATGAGACCTTATCTGTCGTTGAAGGATCTCCAAGACCTGCTGCAGGTAAAAAATCTACAAGAGAACAGCAGCTAGTGTTGGTGTGGAGAGGGAACAAAGGTTCACGTTAGAAATGTTCGCTTTGAATCAAAAGTAAACCAGATGTTTAATATGTTTTTTTTTCTTATGTAATTTTTTATGCGTGCTTGTCTGGGGATAAATTTCCTGAAAGTTGGATAACATTTTCAAACAAAAAATAAACTCCTCAAAAGATAACAATCAGGAAAAAAAATCATGTATTATTAACTCGTTTCCCTTTGGAAACGTGTCATTGTGTCTCTTGGACTTTTAAGGGTGGTGGTGTTTCCAACACATTCAAGTAATCTGTTCTCCAGTCATATCCTTTTGGTGCACCTTTCTCCGTAGGCAGAGTCCTGGTAACTTCACAGTGCTCAGGCCTGTGTAGTGGAAGTTGTAAGATCAGGCCCTAAACATCTATTACTGAACATAAGATATAAACTCTAAAGACCTAAAAGTAGTAGTTTTCTTGCTGAGAGAAAAATTAGACATGGAAGCTGTCTGGGGAAATCATTAGCTCAGCATTAGTAAAGGTGATGTAATATGAGGAAGTTTAGGTTAGCTTCTTTGAGGAGTTCAGTGATCTTTGTTGGGCTGAGCTGTGTACTGTTTGACAGTCTTTTTGTCATTGTTCCCTGTAAGTTTTTTTGTGGGCTTGAAGAGAAATTAAATCTTTGCAGCTTTACATTAATTTGATCGCATCTCCTAAAGCTTTAACAGTTTAGCTTTGGAGATCAAGAAGTGCCCTGTCCTTCCACCCAAGCAAATAACGTTGCTGCCAGATGTACTTTGAATTTAGTCCAGCATCCTGTAATCAGAAAGAGTTAAGCCTAGGTCTAGGTTGTCTCAGTTGACAGGGTATACTTTGCATATGATGCAAGCCTAGTGCATGTTCCTTGCCTGCCGTACTGATTCCCGAGTCCGGCTCTGCCGAACTATGTTTCTTGGAAGAATCACAAGGCTTCCAGGACTTTACAATGGAGGTGGATGTGTTTCCTTTACTGGGGTTGTATAGGTGTATCTTTTCTAATTACTTTCTGTCTGCTCCAAACGTTTTGGATGCTTTGACATCAGTCTTGCCTAGTTTTGCCCATAATACATAGTTTATTTAAAGATTGGAATGCTTTTAAGATTTTAGCCCTGTTGTAGAAGAGCCTCAGTTTTAGAAAATCAGACTGGATGATTTAAGACCAAACAATTTTAAACTGTTGAGAGTGCTGTGTTTAATGAGATCTTAAAAGTACAGTTGTCTAGAAACACGGAGTAATCCCTCTTGCTTGGGCTATAATATGTGCTAACAATGGCACACTTGACAATAAAATTGATAAAATTAAATAACAAATATCTAACCGGCTGTTCCTGTTTTTATTGGTTATTTGTGGTTATGGTATGCTAACTATGTTGCATTAACTTGATGGTTAAGCTCCAGATGCAGAGGTAGTTAACTGTAACTCAAGGCACACTTGATGACTTTCTTACAAAGTTCAAGTAAAATCAACAAAATATGTCACAAATACTTGCAGCTGAAGAGATCAAAAGAGGGTGAGAAAAAAGCAGACAAGAAAAGGCATGATGAAGATGACTCTTCTGTGAGAATTGTGAACAGCTCTTCGTTCCAGACCTCCGCATGCAGCAGAGATTCCATGAAGCCAGGTACAAATGTGTTGTTCAATTATAAATACGTCAGATGAACGTGCAATGGTTGACTGTGCTGTAGCTTCCAGTTGGTGACTGTGTTTCTAAATCTGGAATAATTAAGGAACAGGATTTCTTTCCTGTGTGGCTTTCTTACAATAGATGGTGACTTACATCTTTTTGCTGATTGAACAAATTTGTGTAAACTGATATGAAAATTTTCCTACGCAAGTGTCTGAACTTGCATTTGCTTGTTGAGTCGTGTATACACATTGGTTATAATTGCTAGGTTGCTTTTTTAATATGAGCTATGCGTAGCAATAGTTCTCGTGACAATTACTGTAGTTATGTCAACTAGTATACTATAAAACATACCTAGAAATGGTCATAAGCAAGTTTATTTAGACTTTACATGCTTTATTCAGACAGGTTCAATAAAACTACAAACAGGAAGTCAACTCAAACTCCAAAACCAGAGTCTCTTCCTGTACTTGCATTTGACGCTACCATTCTGGATTTCCACAAATCACAGAGTTTGGGAAGCGGTGAGACACTGAATGTACAGCATGAAAGTGGACCAATATGTTCATCGGAAAGTAACATTATGTGCCTTAGTCAACCACAGATGTCTCTCTTGTTGAACACAGAGGTTAGCTGATGCTTTCGTGTTGCAGAGCTCATAGAAATAAAACTTGTCTGAAGTTCAAGAACTTCTCAATGCAAATATTTTGTGTTTAGTGTGGTAATGTAAGACCTGTTTAAGTACCTTGCAAGCAAGGAGTTTCATAGCTAGAGGTGTTATGGTTCTTCTTGTAGATGGTGGTGTCGGTGCTTGCTGTCTCTTTTACGCTTTCTTGTTATGCTTTCCTTGTCTGTGCTGCCAGTAGATAGGGGAAAGACAAGTATTGTTAGAATTTAGATTGGTACTGCTGTGGTCTAGACTTCTAGCTTGCCTGTACAGAGCATGTGTTCCTGAGGTTTCCTAACAACTTCTTGGTTTCTTTCTCACCTGGAAATAATAGGTAAGCAGTCATTTATCCAACAGCTTTAACAGATTAAAAAATTAAAAAGTTTGGAATATTGTACTTACTTGTCTTGTGCTAAAGGACAGAAAAAGAAACTGAATTCCTGAGGGAAGAAAAAAAATATTGTTAAGATGTAAGCATTTAACTTTATTCTTCTTGATTTCCTTCATTATCTCTTTGTTAGTAAATACAATACTGACACATTCAGCAGTATGTCACATATATTGAATCAGAGTTTTCAACAGTGATTAAAGATGAATAATTTTGAAGGATCCAAGCAGCATAATATTACCAGTGCCTCTCAGTGGAAAACTGCCCGTGCAATTAGAAAAAAGACCTTTCTGTTGTCACTTGAGTTTCCTTTTTCACTGTTAGTTTGAGTTTGATGACGGACTTTGTTTTCAATATACTTGGGAGATTAAAACTTCGTCTTGTTCCTTCTTAGAGTCATTGTTTGGATGCTTTTGTAAAATGTAAGAAGGCATCATCTTGCTTGCACAGCAGTGGAGAGGCATTTGCTTATATTTTGTAATGCTGTAGGGTTGAAATGATGGTTCCTCTAACAGAAGCAACACAGAAAATCAAGCTACAAAATTCCCTCCACCTTTTTCCATGACTGGGTTGAGGATTTTTTAACTTACGGGGTTTTTTATGTTTAGCTCTGTTTAGGTCTGTGGTTTTATTCCTACTTTTATGATGTCTGACTGTGTGTTTTACAGGAAGATACTTCTGTGGAAAGCAAAGCTTCATCAAAAACTTTAGATGAAACAGTAGCCAGCTTAATTCCCTCTTCATTTGATGGTAGAGGTAAGTGCTCCAGACAGAAATTATTTTCCTGTATTTTAACTGCTTGCATCTCATCAATTTTGAAAACTAAAGGAGGAGGATCTGTTGATGTGTAAAGTAAAAAAGGAATTAAACAGCAAGCTCATTACAAAAGAAAAAAGCAAATAGAGCTGTATCAGTTTCTTTGAAATTCGATGACCACTTACAGCTCATTCTTGCTTATAGATTTCATCAGCAGGTCAAAACTGGGATTATCTTCCTTCTCTGTTGTTTCATTGGTGCACAAAGGTCAAATACTGCTGTAGTTGCCTCCCATGTTGTTAAGAGGAGAGAAAGTAATGCGTATTGATTATTGTAAGCCTGTTGAGTCATTTCCATATTTTTTTTCAAGAATAAATGAGAGGTAAATATTTGGTCAGTCTTGATAAGGAGGTTTTTTTTTTTTAAATAGCTGGCAGTCTAGAGTCTAGTATGTAGCTAAAAGTCTGTGGCATATGTTATTTCTGTCAAGTCTGTTAAACAAAGGATAGCTGTGGAGAACTATGATGCTAAAATATCCCCTTTTTTGTTTTATATACCTGTTGTCTGGCTGTGGGTGTGCAGAACTTTTTATTTTTTTAATTACCACAAACTATCAAGTGGCTAATTTCAAGTAAGTATTTAAATTTAATTGAAATACTTAAATCTGGAATTGTGTGAGAAAAGATTCTGGTTAGTAGGACTCGGTCTTGGAGGTGTCGCAGGCATTATGCACTGAATTGTCTAAATTCCTCTCACTGGATTTCTGTGTATACACCGACATGCACCAGTCTGGGCAGTTTGGTGCTTGTCTTCCCACTGACTTCAGTAAGGATTTGTAAAGGACAGGTTAGTCTGCTGAAATGACTCAGAAGGTCCTCTAAAGATGAAGTTATTCCAGAAACTTCAGGGTCATCTGGTAATGTTTTTTCTTTAAACACTATCCTCAGTTCCTATCCCCCAGAATAAAGTAGCAGTTTGTGGTGTGTTGACCTTGGCTGGTACCACCCAGATGCTTTCTCACTCCCCCTCCGCAGCAGGACAGGAGGAGAAAAGAAGGTAAAAAAGCGCATGGGTCAAGATAAGGACAGGGCAGACTTGACTTGGTGAATATTAACTTGTTGACAATTAAAAATAGGGTGGGATGGTGAGAAACAAAGACAAAACTGAAAACATTTTCCTCCTGCCCTCTCTTCTTCCCAGGCTCATCTTCATTTCTTCTTTCCTGACTCTTCTACCTCCTCCCTGCCCCGAGTGGCCCAGGGGAATGGGGGTTGCAGTAAGTTCATAACAGCTCCTCTCTGCTGCTCCTTCCTCTGGGGGACTGCAGGGGGACAGCCTATACTGCACCATAGTCAGCTCCAGGGGCTGCAGGGGATTGCTCTGTTACCCGGGGCACCTTCTCTCCCTCCTTCTTCATTGGTTTTTGTGTCTGCAGGGTTGTCTCACATTTTTTTCTTATTCTTCCCTCTCACAACTCCTGCACAGTGTTTTGTACCCTTCCTTAAATGTGTTACTCCAGAGGCGCCACCAGCATTGCTGATGGGCTCAGCTGTGTCTGGTGGTGGGTCTGTTTTGGAGCCACTGGGGCTGGCATGTCCATCTTCTCACAGAGGCCACCTGTGCAGCCTCCTCCCACTACAGACCTTGCCATGTAAACCCATTATGCTATTTAATTGTTCAGTTCTTTAAGAAAAACTTAGATTTTGTTCGGTATTTGCTGTATGTTAGGAATATTTACAAAATTAGTTATATGTCAGTTCTTTCAAAACATTGATACCTCAGTGTTAGTGGGTGAAATTCTTGTACACTGAGGCATATTAAGAAGTCTTTCAGATGGTATATATGTCTGTAAAACTGTGAAGTTTTTAGAAAGTAGAAAATACTGATGAGGCCTTGTACATGAAAGCTGTCTGACTGAGTAGGATAATATTAAAGAAATTTTGTATATAAATGTAGCAGCAGTTCATTATTTTAAAGAAAAATTGCTTAGAAAATGAGCATGGAATTTTTTGTGTGTCATTAGTATGACACAGTATAGATTTACACTAATAATTTAATTGGGCTAAATGTATGTATATAGTACTGGACGATATATGGAGTAGTTACAATTCTAGAAAGCTTTCTGGAGAAATGAAATGTATGAGTGTTTTATTTCAGTCCTTCCTCAGAAAGAATATGGCTCTCTGCTGTATTTGCTAGTCCTTGGTTAATTAATTACTGATCCTTTTTCTTTTGAATATTTGAGAAATGTTTTTGAGACATCTTTGTGTATCACTTTTTTTCCTGATGTCATTTCCTGAAACACCTGCAGATGGCTCTGCTCAGCCACATGTGTCTTGGGCCATGGTGCTTGCACAGCCCCCAAAGAAAATTGCATCATCACCAGCATCTGAAGGTCTTCCCAGAGGCAAAGGGAAGCAGGATAGTGAAGCAAAGGTACTTGAGAATTGTCTGCTCTAAACTAATTTCTGTCACTGTGTGATTGTGTCTCTTTATGTGAAACATTGCCATTTTTTTCTTAGGCTCTGTACAGTATCCACGTCTAGTGTAGCTTTTAAGAAGTGATACAAAGCTATGTTGTCCTTATTAGAATTTCTCTTCTCTTGTAGTGCAAAAGAATAACAAGATGTCAAAAAAACAGTACTACTCCAGCAACATGAACTTCCAAAATAGCTGATTTGAATACATTACTTTTAGGCTGGACTTTTTACCAATTCTTGACCCTCAGAATGAGACATGAAACATGGAACTCTTACCTTATTTGGGTGGATATTTCCTATTGAAATCTCAGTAGTCCCAATACATTCTGATAACTGTGCAATGGGCTTCAAATGAAGAGTTTTTGCAGTAGCTCGGAATTTCTAAGAGATGTTGAATTTTCCTTGTCCACTTAATGTCCTAGCCTGGATTGACTGAGATACCCTGTAGTTGTCTAAGTGTGGTCACTTGCATTTATTTTGACAGGTGTTATTGAAATAAATCAGTTTCTAATGGTCACACCTCATGATTTTTTTCAGCAGTCAGAAACAAAAAATGACGCTAGTGAAACTGAGCCTGAAGAAGGGTTAGAAAAGAAGAAAAAAAGGAAGAAAAAGAAGAAAAAAACAAGGTCACCCAGTGACATAGAGAAACCTCAAAATGAATGTACTAAAATACAGGAACCGCCAAGGATTGAGGTACAATGAAAAGGTTTTGTTGTTGTTCTTTTAAGTGGTATGAGTGTATTGGAAGATCAGATGTTAACACAGCTTTGTACAAATCTAAGTTCAAGTCACATTTGTAGACGATATTGTTTGAGGTTCATTACAGGTGAGATGTTTGGCAGAACTTACTGGTAGGGAACAGTTGTGACTTTTGACTTACCGTGTATGCATTGAGCACAGAGAAGTGCAGAAGCAAATTTGGAATGGTGAATCTGAGAGTCTGGATGTTAACAGGTAACAATAAACATCTGATTTCCTAAATTAAAAATATTCTGTAGTAACTGTTGCAGAGAGCAAAGTGCACAAGGGACAGCAAATGTACTGGGTACCATAGTGTGCCACAATTTTAAAGGATGTGGTACCAGTATTACAATTCTAGCCATCTCACATCTGGAAAGAGTTTCTATAGAACGCAGTTGTCACTACTTACATTCCTGATTGCTAGTGCCAGTTTTTTTTCAAGTTCTTATAGCTATAATATATATAGTAGTATTTTGATACTTTTGTGTATCAGTATCGTGAAGGCTTTAGACTCTCCCACATTAGAGAATTGTTGAATGGGCTGTGGTTTAACAGTGCTTCACTGAAAGCTCAATATTGTACAGCACTATGTGCACGTGTTGGTCTAGTGTACATAATGTTCGGTCTGTGACATGACAGCATAAAGAAGCCTTCCTGGCTGGCTTCTGTTCTGTGAATTTTAACACAGAATGTGGAGGACAACTGTGGCTACACGTTCTTTTTATTGTGTGGCTCATTGTCCTGGAACAGCACAAGAAATGACTGTTTACAGACCTCTTTGTTAGAGAATTATGGGTAGAGTTAAAGATCTGCAGGTTCTTTCCCTCATGAGAACATCCCTGTTTTTTACTGTATGCTACCATACAATGTCTGACCTGTGAATGACTTACCATCTTAAGAAGAAAGATAATGACAAGGGTCATTACCAACAGTAGGAAGGTAATGGGACTGTTGAAGACAAAGAATGGAGAAAAGTGGTATAGAATAATGTAACAGGACATATGCATTGCACTGAAATCTGTAATGTGAATGTGGTATCTGTTGTGGCAGTGGAGGAGAGCTTTCGGACCCTCCTGGTTTGGTTGGAATGCTTGTGTACTCGTCAGTTTGAAAAGTGGGTGAGATGCTTGTGTGATAATCTTGAAATAGAAGAGCATGAGAGGATCATATGCATAGAACTTCTGGGCACTCAGGAGATTTAAGAAGGTTCTGATATGTCCAGGAGTCAGAGTCACTCATTTATAGACACTGTTAATGAACATCAGTGGATGCATTTGGGGAAGAGTAATCGTGTTTTTCTATACACAGTGGCAGCCCCTGAGCTAGGTATTTTCCCTGAAGGGAAAAAAATTGAAGCTGCTGTTAATAATCAGGTCAGTGCTGGTAGCACTGGTCAAACATGCAAAAAGTGCTGGAATTATTAGGAAAATAGAAAAGAAAATTGATTATGACAGTACATAAATCCAGGATGTGTCCAAACTAAATATAGTGTGGATTTTGTTTTCTTGTGTTTCCCTCACTTTTTTAAAAAAATATACATACTTGAACTAAAAAAGATAGACAAAAGGCTCCAAAAATAGTCAAAACTATGAAGCAATTTCTGTGGGAGGTAAAACTGAATAAACTAGGATTTCTCAGTCTTTAAAACAGATGGCTAAGCGGGAATCAGAAGTGACAAGGAAATAAAAAGGAAATTATTACATCTTTCTCCTAATTTTATGTCCTGGTTCTTACACATGATGAGTTAAAAGCAAATATAAGGATGTGTAACGTCACACTGAGTGCTAGATTTTAATTACTCACTTTGCTACAGGAAGTTGCAAATGCCAGAAATTTATTTTAACCCAAGGAATGATTGGATAGGCTGAAATAAAAACTTATTCTCATGAGGGCTGTTTAAATGTGAAGGTACTATCTGATTCAAGAAGACCCTAAGCTCCAAGAGTGTGTTTGTGAAACATTTTTCTCTTCCTTGCAGTCATCTTTTCACATACTTCCAAGCTTCTTTAAAAATAATCCATTGAGTGAGGAGTGTCTGTCCTTACGCATGAGCTTCCTAGCTTGGGCTGTTTAAATGAAGTCTTCTGGGCTGCAGAAGAAGCATTAGTCTGTTCAGTAGGATTGTGTCATAGCTGAAAAGACCTCTCTGAAAGTGGGAGCAGAAGCAATGGAATTGAAAATCAATCTCCTGTATCAGGATCATTATGATTGAGGCCGTGGATATAAGGGGACCAGTGTAGAGCAGCAAGGTCCAGCCTGTCAGCACTAAGGTTAACCAGATTCCGGATTAACTATCGCCTGCTAATAAAATTTACTCTTGTGTCTAAGCCTACATAATCACTCAAGTGATTAATCTTTTTGTTTCCATACTGTACTCAAGAGTTATTACCCTTTTGTCTGCCCTTTTTGTTCTTCACTACTCACAGGGTTAGGGCAGAATTGCACAGCTGGAGACTATACTGGAAGAAGAGTGAAGTTGTTTGCAAGGCTGCTAAATGATCTGAAAAACAGTCCTTTAGGAGCCATTTAGCTCTAATAATTTCTATCAGCTGACAGCAATAACAAGGTGCTGTTGGAAGCATTTTTCTTGTAAGCTCTTTCAGCCCTGAATTATCTACAGGATAGATGACCTAAGCACTTTAGCGCTGATTATAGTTGGGGGCACTGCACTTGATTTCTGAACTTTTGTACAGTGAAACAAACTATGATGGATGTTTGATAAGCATGGAGTAAATAATTTGAATGTAGGAAAATTCAGTTTTGAGAATTTGGACTTGATAGTTCTTGTAAAATCATCTTCTGATTTATTTGTTTAGGATGCTGAGGAGTTTCCTGATCTGGGAGCTGCTTCTGATAGAAACAGCAGACTAGGATCTCAGAAATCATCTGCTGTCAGAAAGCAGTCTGAAGTAAGTAATCTTACAACATTACGTGAATGTGAAGAAAATACACAGGGAAAGACTGAAAGTTTTAAATGAGACTAAAGGTGGAATTCTTCTGACTAAATGAAGGTGCTTATAATGTGAGGCTCTGCCTGTGGCAGTCCCCTTAGGTACTCTGTGGGCAGTGAGGAACTACTCACTGTATTCAGTAGATTCATATAATTTGAAAGGACATACCTTTTGGTCTCTAAACTGCTGCCTAAACTCTGGGCTACTAATTCCGATGTAGATACCTCTGTTGCAGACACTCAAAGTTATTTGACATTAATTCTGTTCATGTAGGTTATTTTCCTACAGGTATTTTTCTGGTTTAATTTTGCATTTCATAAAAATAGTACTAAGACTCTTCCAATTTCTGCCCTTGCTCTTTGTTTATACAATCAAATTGCAAGGGCCTCTGAGTGGTGTAACACTTTGCTCTCAAACTGTGCAAGGTTAAGAATTTGAGTCTAAAATCAAATACAAAGCTAAGCTATTTTTTTTACGTGAGAGAAAGGAATCCCAATGATTAATTTGGAAAGTCATTCAATATGGGAAGGAATCCCAAACATAAATCACAAGGATTGGAAATATGATTGCTCTTGCAAAGTAAATAACATAAATAGTAAAGGTGAAATTCCAGGTTTCTGTTTCTGTGAAACTAGTATTGCTGCTAAAATTTTTTGTCCTTGGTTTTGTTTCACTGTAAATATGAGTGGGTTTTTTTAAAATAAAACCAACAACAAAACACAAATAAAACCAAAACCCTTGTGTGCTTTGTTTGAGGCAGTAAATTGCATTTACAGGGAGGAGTGAGCAGCAAAAGCCACAGTAATTCTTCGAACCAGGTTTGTTATAAAGTGCTAAAGAGACTTGCCCCTCAAATGAGAGAAACCTTTTGGGTTTGTAAGCTAAGTGGGATATAACCTCTCAAAGCTTACATATGTTGTAGAGATGTGTGATCATTAAGCCACTCATACTCCTCCATAACAAGTACTTGAAAATGAAGCTGCTTTGCTGTTTTTCCTTCAAAAGGTGAGAAAAAGAACGAAATAATGAGTCTGATTAAGTAGTATAGCAGACAGTGAATGATCGAACTTTTAGAAGGCCCCAGTAGAGTCTTCCCAGAGTCTTCTCTTCTCCAGGCTGAACAACCCCAGCTCTCTTTGGGTTTTTTCAAGGAGAGGTGCTCCAGCCCTTTGACTATTTTTGTGGGCCTTCTCTGGACTTGCTTCAACAACTCCAGGTCTTTCTTGTGCTGGGGACCCCAGAACTGCACACAGAACTCCAGGTGGGGTCTCACCCCAGCAGAGTAGAGAGGCAGAATCACCTCGCTCAACTTGTTGGCCATGTTTCTTTTGATGCAGTCCAGGACATAGATGGCTTTCTGGGCTGGAAACACACATTGTCAGCTCATGACCAGCTTTTCATCCACCAGTATCCCCAAATCCTTGTCTGCAGGGCTTCTTTCAATCGCATCCACCAGCCTGTATTGATGCTGGGAGTTGCCCCAACCCAGGTGTAGAAACTTGCACTTGGCCTTGTTGAACTTCATGAGGTTCACACAGGCCCACTCCTTAACTCTGTCAAGGTCGCTCTGTGTGGCATCCCTTCCCTGATGCATATCAACTGTACTACTCAGGTTGGTGTCATCTGCAAGCATGCTGAGGGTGTACTCAGTCCCTCTGTGTTCCATTTGAATTTAATATAATCTTCACTTCACCCTTTTCCATGTGTCATTAGATATTTTCTCTTCCTCCTTGTCACCCTTTGTCTTTACATTTCAAAGATCCATCTCCCTGAAGAGCCTTGGAATAGTCAGTCTCCCACACTGGATGGCAGTCCCAAGGTGGATGGACTGTCAAGGAAGCAAGCTTCATCTTCTATAGTAGAAAAAAAGAAAATGCAGGTAAATTAATTCATGTTTGAAAAATAAGTAAGTTTACAACTCAAAATGACAAAAGAAGTTAGCATATTTAAATACAAGAATAAGTCCAAGCTCATTTGTGATTGTATTCATACTTTGTGATTCGTACTTAATAAGTGACAAGACCCTTGTGATTAGAAACACTCAATGGTAGTAATTGCTGGTCCCCAGTTTGTGATGCAGTGTTTAGGGAAAAATACTAGCTTTTCATTAGTGTCTGCGAGTTTCAGATATCAGGAGTTTTTCTTTCACCTGTCTTATTTGTTTGTGGCATAAATCCAGTACAAACTGATTGTCTTAAGGAGCTGGAAACCTCTTAAAAGTGGTTCTGCTAGATTAAGAGAAAGAGGCAAGGAGATCCACTTAGCTTGGGGCAAGAAGAAGAAATACAGAGCAACAGTGAGGTCAATAAGTAGCCCCGTGTTGGTGAGTAGGTTCTGGCATAGCTGCAATGCAAGATGAGATCCTAGGCTTAGAAGGAGCAGGTCACACTCCTTAACCCTATTAACAGAACCTACAGCGAATTGGTCCTCCAGGATAAGACTTCTAGAAGCACAAAATCTGTGAGTCATTTGCTTAGCATGTCCTGCCATCATAGTTTGCCCTTTTGTAGTCTTTGCTAGACTATTCATTTGTAATCTTTTTATATTCTGAATCATGAAATTTGGTGCCACGTGGGGGACACTCCTTTTGCCTTCTTTTCAAAGCTGACAGCTTACTGCTTATGAGAAGGTGGTTCTTAAAGATTATGACCTCTTTTTTTAAGAAGGCATTGAAGATAATGATATATGTGTATTGCAGTCACATACCCTGGAAGATTGACAGAGTAGTTTTTCTTTACTTTTAACAAAATGTTCAATTCTGGTAGGCATTTTTTCTTTTTGAAAGATAGGTGGCAGTCTGACCAAGATGGGAGCCTGACATAAAGCATCTGGCACCAGCTGTATTAAAGACTTTACACTTCTGTGCTTTATTGCAGTAGCTATTCAAAAGTTATTTGAACTGTTTCTGATTTTTTATTTTTCACATTAAAGTTGATGTGTATTTAAAGATCAAAATACTTTAATTGGATCAAGTTAAAAATCAAAAGTATCATGGATGAAGATGTGAAGAGTGTATTACACACCATACAAAATACAGTCTTTAAATTCTGAAATGGAAAGCATTACTAATTGGTACTGAATTTGTTCAGGAAACATCCAGGAGCAGTGGTAAGAAGAGTCAAACTCCTGTGCAACTGGATTTGGGTGGCATGCTGGCAGTCTTGGAGCAGAAGCAGCAGGCACAGAAGTCAAAACAGTCTTCTAAACCTGTGGTGTTTTCAGGTATTGGTTACAATGAAATTTCCTTTCTTTCAGCTTGAGTTGTTTTTAAGGATTCAAACGTTGAATGTAGCCTGATTTCTGATATGTATAATGATCTCTGAATACGCAGGCAGGAGCAAGGTTCACAAGATAGAAAAGAAAATGAAAGTTTATTTTTAAAAAAATTTTGAAAAGTCTGGGTAGTCTGAATTGTTTGGAGGAAGACTTGGGGAATGACAGATCTTCAGGACAATGATTTGTAAAAGAGTACCTTAAATATTACGAGGTATGATTGGTTTTTACTTTGTCTTAAAAACGTGTTACTATTGTGATGTGAATCTACAGGAAGGGGCTACACAGTAACAAAGGCTTTCTTAAGCTCCTCTGATGACAAAAATCCTGGAGCTGTAACTTAAGTGAAAAAGCTCCTTTGCAAACACAGGGGTTACACGAGAGTTGATCAGCCCAACCCAAAGGATGAGTTCGCCATGCTTGATAATTGTGAAACAGTTGCTGTTAACAGAATGCTGGGTTTTGGTGATGAAGAGAATCTTTCAGACCCTGTGGATACATAACCAGGAAGCAGAAACAAGTAACTCAGTGTTACTGTCAAATTTAATGTTGGCTATGTTAGTACAGTTATGTTTTGCAAAAAGAAACATGATGTTTGCTAGAATTCAATGATGATAAAATGTCTCTCCTTATTTCAGTAAAGATTTTTTTTTTCAATCATTTCAGAAGGAGAGCTAATCACAAGAGAATTCATCTCACAATGTTTGATGTGGTAGCTGAGCTTTTAAATAGAAAGCTCAACATACAAAGTATTGATGAGATTTTCCTTCACTAACTGAGAGAATCTGTAAGATGCTCTTTTAAATTCTTTTTCTGCAGTTGATCTCTTTTTTCATTTGAGTCAGTCAAACTCAATGCTGCAGGGGTGCTAATCACTAGTTTTGTTTATGTAAAATTATGCAGTGCATGGATTGGTGAGTAGATGGTGGAACACAAAGGTATGGGTCACAATACCTGTTTTCTAATACTAAATTGCCTGTGTCTGAATCTGCTGCAGAAGAGAAATTGATGCATCATGTTTATATCCTGGAACTATAAGGCATATGTTACCTCGGCTTTATACTTTTTTTTTAACAGTCAGTGCACCCATTGAATTGGTGTGTACCAAAACCTAACTTTAATTTGTGAAATGGCATTGTGCTGATCTCTGTAACCAGAAGAGAAGCACAGTGAACAAGAAGGGCAAGGAGTGCAACTGTAGACAAAGTTATTTAATTTTGCTCAGTGCTTCATTTGGTAAATAATGGATGGATGGAACAGCATAGTAATGCAGTAATTATTTGAATTTAAATGATGTTTTGGAAATGCATCAGTCATGCAAAATGACACAAACTGTAAAAGCCATCAAGTTCAGGAACATGAGAACTATGAATTTGAAATGGGGAGGTGATGTGCACAGTGAAGGAAATATGTGTCTACAGGATGTATACTTACATATTGCTTCAAATCCAGCTTTAATTTTTGTCACCATCTGTGCTAACATACTGTGCCACGTTCTTGGTATTGTTCTCAATTTGCCTATGTTAAACAGCGCCAAAAAAAAAGTTGTGTTACAGCAGTTTTGTAAGTAAAGTGTTTGTGCTAATAGTACTGTAAGTGGTATTGGTGGATCAGCTTATAAATACTTTGGAAGCAGTAAATGAATGTGGTTTAAGACAAGCTACTAGAAGCTTTAGGTGTTTTTTAGGGGAGAGAGGTTGCCTGAGGCACAAAGGTTTCAAGCACATTCCACTGATACTAATGTGGTCTTCTTCATTGACTTGCTAGTGTAATCTGGCTTATGTTGCAGGTAACTGAAGTTTGACAAAGTGCTCTTGCAGGATACAGCAATTCCTAGTAATACAGAGTTGAAAAGGGAGAGTAGTTTTTAGGGGGTGAGGTTATGGTTTGGAAGGTCCAGGTTCAGTGACTTGGCCAGTCATTTAAAGACTTGGTTCTCTAAACCCTCTGAAAAATTGAGAGCTGTGCTGGTTAAGCAAAAGAGACTTAGCTGTAGTTTTGCATTACTCATTGCCCATCTGCCAGTTAACTTCATCCAACTTCATTAAGGTGTAACAAATGGTAGGAGTGCTCCAGATTATTTACAGCAATTAAATCTAAAACCTGTAGTACTGTAACTCAGTATTTGTCTTAACGCAGTACAGAATCTGTGGAGGAGGAAACGCCATTACCATGAAACATTAAGGTGCCTGAAGGTTTACCAAGCTGACATGGCATGGAGTTGAAAGTAGCTTGGAGTGCAGTGTTTTGCCAAATTCTGGTTTTGAGAATTCAGGGACAGAGCTTGTGATTCTAGCTGTATAATAAATCTAGAAGATATGACAGTCTTTTTGAGGGAGTATCTTGATTAAATAGCATTGCTTAATGATGCAGGAGTGCCTATAAATATTCTTAATCGCAACACAACACAAATTTAGTATGTGTGTACTACTCTTAATCCAGTCATTAACCTTGGTTTGGATTCTAGTGTAGGCATTTGTTATAGTTGTCTGATGCAGACTCTTTTTTCTTTATCTCAGTTGGTGGTGCTATACCATTGCTTTCTAAAGAACCTGCTACAACCACAAAAAGTCACCGGTTAAACCAAGGAAAGATGCCTCATAACCCTTTGGATTCCAGCGCTCCTTTGGTAAAGAAAGGGAAACAGAGAGAAGTCCCTAAAGCAAAGAGACCAACACCTCTTAAAAAGGTGCTCATATTTTTACCTTGAATAGTATGATAATTACTCTGTGAGTCTGTTAAACCTTCTGCTGTGGAGATCTGCATCTCAGCATCCACTTGTCCGAATTCAATTTTAGCTTTCTGTGGTTTAATAAAAGGAGGAGAGGAGGAGAAGATGAGAGTCTTGCTAAATAGCATATACAAATTCCCCCAAAATATATTTTCTCACTTAAATCACTTGATAGCTGAAGAACTGCCACTACAAAAGTGTCTACACATTATTGGTACGGGAGACATCCAAAGAAATCTTACTCGGTTTGGACAAGATGTGCTTATTTGCAGGACAGGGGAGAATCGATCAAACAAAGGTAGTATTTAATGTTTCTGTGCACTTCCAAGCCAGAATGTCAGCTGATTGTGCAGCAGCTAGTGTTAGATCTACCTGGCAAGTTCTCTTGTATCTTCTCTCTTGCCCATTCGTATTGCTTCCTATATGTCTTCTATACAGAGTATTTTGAGATACTGCTGCATCACTAGGTCACTTTTTGCTGTAGAAAATTCTTACAGAGCTAGTGAACCTGGTTTAGTGGTCATTCTGTGCTGCTTATATTGAATTTGAGAACTGTACAATATAAGCAACATCTAACAGACTCTAGAGGGTGATACTAATTACTGTGCCTTTTGGCTCTTCTACCTTCATGCCACGTATTTTCCAAAGTAGGCTTGAGTAGGCAATTGTGTTCTGAGTATGGTATGGAGCTTATTTTTGTTCTTTGTTCATCTTTGACAAATGCAAATGGAGAAATTTACTTTTGCAATTAGATTCTGTGGTGTAATTAATTAAAAATTTTGGGCAGATTATAGAATCATAGAATGGTTTGGGTTGAAAAGGACCTTAAAGATCATCGAGTTCCAACCCCCCTGCCATGGGCAGGGACACCCTCCACTAGACCAGGTTGCTCAAAGCCTCATCCAGCCTGGCCTTGAACACCTCCAGGGATGGGGCATCCACAGCTTCTCTGGGCAACCTGTTCCAGTGTCTCACCACCCTCACAGTAAAAAATTTCTTCCTAATATCTGATCTAAATCTGCCTTCTTTCAGCTTATACCCGTTACCCCTTGTCCTCTCACTACACTCCCTGATAGAGAGTGCCTCCCCATCTCTCCTGTAGGCCCCCTTCAGGTACTGGAAGGCTGCTATTATGTATCCTTAGAGCCTTCTTTTCTCCAGGCTGAACAAATCCAATTCTCTCAGCGTGTCCTCATAGGGGAGGTGCTCCAGCCCTCTGACCATTTTCGTGGCTCTTCTCTGGACTCGCTCCAGCAGGTCCAGGTCTTTTTTGTGTTGGGGGCCCCACATCTGAACACAGTACTCCAGTACTCAGATTACCCGAGCTAGTGCTCATACATACAGTAACTGCTTCATAGCAGCTGTGAAGGCAGAGAGGGAGATGAGTTTCAGGAAACTGATTATTGCTTTCACCTGCGGTAGCATGTTTGAATCTAGCATATGTCTTTCCTTCCTTCTATGTACCATATGGCTTAGCTATCCATGGTAATTTCTTCTCTTTTTCTTCAACCAGCAAATTCAGAGACAGTGATCTATTGAACTGACTCAAGATTTTTACCAGGGGAATAAGGGGGAAGAGTAACTCTGTGTGTGTGTGTGTATCTGTATATATATGTACCTGAGTGTTTGCCTGAAGTGATGTTTCATATGAAGAAGAAACATAAAAAGGGAGACTCTTTCACCTGCTTCACTGCAGTGAAGCAAATCGCTGCTTATAGTTGTGTCCCTGTAGTTGATCCCTAATAATTATTTTCCCCATCCAGACATTGGTAATCAAGGAAAAAGTAATTTTCTATGTAGATTTAGGGAATATCTTATTTTATGTGCAAATTATAAAAACCCAAATGTTGTAAACTTTGAATTATAGTGCCAAACTTCTTTATGAATGATCTGTATGTAAGCACTCGGTGAGAGAAACTTTGTTATCTGTGTGACATTGAACTGATTTGATTTGTATGCGTATGTATTTTTTTAGATCATTCTGAAAGAGAGAGAACAACGAAAGCAGCAACACCTATTAGAACAGACAGCAGTACCAAAAAAGGAAGATAATATTTGTCAGTCTGCAGAAAATATTACTGAAGGTGAAGCTCTTCTACAGGATAGTCAAGCAGGTATCTTTCAAGAGAAGGCTATATGTAATACCATGTGTAGATGGAGATTTGAGAGTGAGCACACTTAGTGCTTTCAAAAATGTGTACCAAATACTGCCAAATGAAAGCTGTAACTTCAGAATTTTCTAAGATTCAGCTTGGACTTATCTAGAGTTTGAAATGTTCCAAAGCTGATAGACAATGTAGTTGAGTAATTTGGATTCTCATTACTGTTCAACACTTTTATGCCTGCTGGATTTATTATATGGCATAATGAGAGTCCCTGCATCTCTCTGGCAATCTGTTTAGAAAGAGGTGTAACAATAAAAAAATAAGAAATAAAAAAATTTATGACCTGTTCCCCTACTACCACAGACTGTTCTAATACTGAGGTAATGAATCTTCAAGTGATAACAAGTTAGTCTCTTCACAATGCTCTGTATTTAATTGAAATATATTTATTTACATGATAGCTGTTCCTGTAACACAAGGTGCTGAAGGGTGTCTGGAGAGTACAGGGATCAAGGAAGCTACAGAAGGTTCTATGACTTCAAAGCAGCTAACCCCCAATCTTCCAAAAATCCATAGTAGGAATTTTAGAGAGTAAGTATTGATTGTACTGATGTCTGATTTTTCCACAGTACCACTAATATGGCATTTTGCAAACAAGATACTTGCATTCTGTGCAGCACTAATTGGAGTTTAGACTGAAGGTTGTAAATTTTTTTGGTTTTTCTGTAAGCTGACACACAACAAAAGAAATTGCATCCAGATAAATAGTCTGTCCATTGTTGTAATTGTCACTTCAAAATGCATGTTCCTTCAAGGGGAAAAAGAAGATCAGGAATTCATGATCAGAGGCTAAGGAAGGAAAAGGAACTGCTGTTAAAGTGCCATTTATTTTAAATAAATGGAGTACCAGTTTAATATTTAAGAAAACAAATAGTACACTTATTTTTACTGTTTACTGTAGTTTTCTGCTGCTACACCAAGTGACAAAAATGTAAAGAATGCGACCAAACAGGTGACATTTTCATGTTGTGGCTAAGCATAGAAATAAAGGGAAGATTTATGGGGTATTATGTGAAAACACTTTTAGTTTTGTTTAAACAGCATATACATCTTTCTTTATAAAAGAAGAACTAGTCATTACTATATGTGAAGAGATCAGAGATCCAGTCATGACAGTTTAAAATAGTGACTTCAGGTAAGCGATGCTTTAACTTTTAGGTTTCCTCCCATAAAGGCACCACTAGCCTTCCTGCAGTTCATGTTATAGTAAAGATTAATATTGATACGGCTGTTCCTTATCTTCCTTATGCCATGCACTAGCTCTAATTTAACTTATAATTGCATTAGAAATTACTTAATTAATGTCTATGCAACACTGTTTTATTGAAAGCACAGTTTGGGTTCAGTATGTACAGGGAAACTTGGTTTCATCTATTACAGGTTGTAGAGCATTCAGCAAAGCTTAGAATTATTTTGTGTCTTTAGATAAGATTTTCAGAGTTTTTAGTGTTTCAGTAGACTTGTCATAAAGACTTAGTGAAATCAACTGGAAATAGTAAATAAAAACTCTTGTAACGTAAATGGAATGTTGAGATAATAGTATCTCTAAGATCCAGGATAGATCTTGGGATCTCTTCTAATAATGTTACGTGAATTTGCCACTTGGCATCTTTCTGTTCACTGTGCAGTTGAGATATCTTTAGTTTTTCTCTTTGAGACCCTTCTTTACTGAACGGTTCTTTTTGTAAAAGATGGGGGAAAAATAGAATTTGGAACCCTGATCTTTCCCAGGGGCTACTAGAAGGATGAAGTACATACATTTTTATCTTTTCCTAACGAACACCACCGGGATGTAGTGTGATAAAAAATAGGATAACACAGAAGATACAAACCTGGGGAGGAGGAATTTGATCCAGATTTCCATCTTTGTTATAAGTAGCCTTGTCTTTGTAGAAGTAAACTATAATTTCATACTTTGGTTGCTGTACTTTGATTTATATAGGTAAAAATAAATGCCCTCAGAAAAATGTAGACAAACATGTACATATATATGTATTAGTATAAAATATATATATTATAGGTTTACTGTGCATGTGTGTATGTATTTTTAGTATAGTTTGATAGGGGAGCCAGATACCACAAGTAACAAAACTTTCTCAGACACTGAAAAAAATCTTAAGTAAATGTTTTTTTTCATGTATATGACAAGGCGAAACAAAAAAAACCACAAAGACATAGAATAGAAGGTAAACTGTTTATATTTTATATACGCTACATATTTTATGTATTGCATATTTATGTGTTACATCTTTTGTAATTTTAGGATTTTTAACAATTAATTCTTTCTTCCAGTTACTGCAGCCAGGTACTTAGTAAAGAAGTTAATAGCTGTGTGACTGATCTCTTAAAAGAACTGGTTCGTTTCCAAGATCGGTTGTATCAGAAAGACCCAGTAAAGGCCAAGATAAAACGCAGGCTTGTTATGGGTCTTCGAGAAGTTTTGAAACATCTGAAGCTGAAAAAACTGAAGTGTGTCATCATCTCTCCTGACTGTGAAAAGATTCAGTCAAAGGGTAAATAAGTGGGGGGGGGGGAAGGGGAGGGAGTTTGTTTAATAAAAGAAATGTAAAAAAGGTAGACTCAGTATACTGGCAGCAGTATTATTACTGGAATAACTTATTTGAGTAGCCTTTAAAATCTAGTCGTATAAAGAAGATGCTTTCCTTCTTTGGATCATTTACTGCTGCACAGCTGGCGTGCAAGCTCAGTAAAGACTATGGGGCAGGGGAGGAGAGGGGCGGGAAGTTATCTGAAGCCAGGATCTCTTTAGTTACCGATTTGCAGTACAGTTGCACAAAAGATTGTACTGGCATAGCTCAGAAGAGATAAAGGTTACTAATGCCAGCTGTCCCAGCACAAGAAGTCCGGCTGTATCAGTCTCTTTTAGGCCACAGATTGACAATAAGTTGTCAATGATAGTTTGTTTAAAATTTGTAATTTTTGTCATTACTTTGTATTGACTTTTAAATAATTGGTTAGCAGCTGGGTCTTTTTTTTTAATACTAGATTAGACTATAGTACACATATAACAAAATACAGAATAGTAGCAGTCTAAGGATACTGCCAATTAAGAATTAAGAAAAAAAAGTCCAATTCTCCTTTAAAAATGGAGACCTAACGCCATATTGAGATCCATGTATTTTTTCTTATAAGCTCTTGTAATTTCAAAGTGCAACTGTAACCTTAGGGTATTTTTTGCCATCTTTTAACTGTACTGTCCTTTAGTTATAATCAACTTGTATACTGTCATTCTTTGCTAATCCTACTGTCTGCTCCAGGTGGGTTGGATGAGACTCTCCATAATATTATTGACTGCGCCTGTGAACAGAATATCCCGTTTGTTTTTGCCCTTAATCGCAAGACCCTAGGCCGCTGTGTGAACAAAGCAGTGCCTGTGAGTGTGGTGGGAATTTTTAGCTATGATGGGGCTCAGGTAAGCTGAAATGTGTAGGTTCATGTTTTGTTTACTTTCTACATGTAAGGGGAAAAATATTCTGACTTTAAGGTCTTGTTTGTTTGTTTTGCTTTTGCACACTTCTACTCTTTATCCCAGGTCAGTGGCTTATATGAGAAATTGATTTTAGAAGTACAGCCACGCAGCATTGTTCAAAAAAGTAGTCTGGACATCTCTTCCTGACATTCTGTCCATTGAGATCTCTATACAAAACTTCTTTTTCAACAGAAATGGTGTTTTTATAAATGTTTATAAATGGTTTGTTTTTCATGTCTTTATACCTACTTAGCTGCTCTGCAGTTGTAGCATTTATGTAGCCAATGGATGCTTATAAACAATCATCTAGTAGGGGAAAAGCTAAGGCCAAAGGTGAGCATGGAAGATAATTTTAAAGATTGCCTTGTGGTTAGCTGAATACCTGTTTGAAAGAATCTCTAGGATAACAAGCTTGCCTTGAAAATGGATGTAATATATAGAACACTGTTTTAAGCTTTGCAGTGGTTAGTCGTGTGAACAGAGCTGTATTAGTTGGTTGAGGAAAAAAAATTCGTTCCTGATTTGCATCAAAATATCCCTAGGCACGTTTTCCTTTCAGTTCTTACTTACTATAAACCCAGCTATTCTGGGTTTCAACTTTTATATATGAACACACATGTTCTGAATAAGGAATATTCATTACAGTTTTTCATGGAGATGTTGAAACTTGTATGATTTAAGATTACTAATATTTTTTATTTCCGTAGGACCATTTTCATAGAATGGTACAACTGACAACAGAGGCCAGGAAGGCCTACAAAGATATGATAGCAGCTTTAGAGAAGGAAGCTGAAGGAGGACTGAAAGAAACCCAACCCAGCGTCTTAACCACTGAATATGAAAACAATGGCTTATCAGAAACTGGTAAAACATCTTCCAGGGACTCTGAGGATGTACCAAATTATAGTGAGTGTTTACTGACTTGGTTTTGGTTCAGTTTTCATTCAAAGTGCTCTTTAATTCTATCATTTTCAATGAAACAAATTACACCTGACACTTTAGTGGTTCATAAGGGGATAAATTCTGCTTTTCTGTGATTTCTGCCACCCCCCCAATGTTACAAACTTGAGGTCAGCTCTTGCCGAGAAAGTCTTAGAGAAAATTCCTCTCTAAAATCCAGTGCTTGCAGGTGGTACTAATTTCTTTGTCCAAGGAGGTTTATTTCTGTATTATTTCTTATTGTTAAAAAATCCTTAAAGTTTTTTTCCTAGACATACATACTCTATAATTATGGTGGACTTAAATTTTGTATTGAAGCCTGTTTGAGATGCATGTTCCTGTCCAAAAGTGTTCACGTTTTGAAAAGGCTTTCCACTTCTAGAAACATATTCCTGCAGCTCTACTCATACAGCCAGCAGACAGTGACAGTTATCACAGATACTAGGCAACTTAAAACTTCTTTGAAAGTTTTGAAGACTCTTGAGGTTTTTGAAGTTGGATCGACCTCCACAGTTAGCCTTATGAGAGTAGGGGGCTGGACACAAGGACGTCAGTGAATCCATGTGCCAACTTATCTCAGTACTTACTTTGAGGATGTGGTAGAGAATTAGTGTGACTTCTCATTTTAAGTTTTTCATGAAGTATTATACAGTAACCTATTTTTGTTTTTGTTCTAATATTCCCTAGTTAAAATCTGGAAGAGAAAACTTGAAGAAGAGTATAACCAGTATGCACTGGAACTGGAAAAGAGTGCCACTGCTGACGTGGTGATAGTGAATTCAGAAGAGCATCAGTAAATCCAGATCCAATTCTATTGGGCTTTTAGTTTTTTTCTTCTAGACCCCAAGGAAGAGGATAGTAAAGTAAATTAATTAAAGAAATACCTGAAGTCAGCTAAATAAAGTGTTCTGAATCCCTTTAAGCAAAATACACAGTGGAGCACACGAGGTGTGGTCTAATGCTTTTATGTTCTATGTATTTGGCTGATTACTGTAGCATATGACAACAGCAAATTGTGTTAGCCCTGAACCACTTGAACTGGCTTGGCATACTTTAATGTTTTTATGGACTAGCATTGATCTGTTAGTTTTGGTATATTGTTATATCAAAAGAACTTGCTAGAAACTTAATTTTATTTGGGAAGAGATTCCATGAGCCAGAAGGTTGTGGTTTGCAGGGGATTGCTTTTAACTCTTGCTTAAATAATGTCAACTGGTTTTTGATTTTGGGTTGGTTCAATGGTTTTTCTTCTAAATAAACCTGCTCAGGTGGTCAGTCTGGCATCAGTGTCAGCAAGAAATTAATTCTGGGCAGGCAGCTTAATTGAAACTAATTAAGGAAGGCCATGATGACAAAGTTCCCAGTTAGCTCCTCTGTGTGATATTTTGTTCTTCTGGAATCATACAGCAGGTGTAAAGGAGAGAGCGTGGACTACAAAGGTCTGAAATTCCTGAAGTGAAAGTGCTCTTGTTTAGAAATTTTATAAAGTTGACTAAGTGTACAGTGATGATGTTTCTGCTGCTACTGAGACTAGTTTATCATAGGTCCTGCTTTGAAGTTAGAGGATATTGAAGAAGAGCAAATGTGTGAGCCTGCTGTCCTATCTGTACCTTTTCCATGCCAACAGACTCCTTATTCCTTCAGTTTGGGGTTGTGTCAGTCTGTGTATATATATATGTATATATGTGTGTGTGTATATATATATATATATGAGTTTTTAATCAATCTCAGTTTGTATCTAAGGTAGGGAAAATTTATATCTTATGGGAAATAAAATTTAAAAACCAAATGTGCTCATAATGGTGGTGGAGCACCTTAGTGGGAATGTCCTATATAAATATTGTTGTTTACAAGTTGCAGACATAAGAGGACAAGCCTAAAGAAGGTAATTGGAGGATGCACATGTAAATTCTGTTAGCTGTTCTGAAAGATAATATAGATGCCGTGTGCTGCTGCCAGCATCTCTGAAGTGTGCAAGTGCTTCACCGCATTGAACACTGGTAGTGCAATACTTTGGAAAGTAGCTGCCTTGTGAATTTAGAAGTGATATAAAAACTTCAAATAATTTTGAAATCCAAACAATTTTGTAGAATGTAAATTGTATAAAATCTGGTACAATATATTGATTCTATAAAGTATTGTTGTAACTTAAGTAAACTCTTCTGGTGGGCACTTAATGACACTTGAAATGTCAGTTTTGAGAGAGGGTTGGTAAGGGAAGCCAGCCTTAAGCTGAAATGCAGAGTTGGTCACTAGTTATGATGATGATTTTTTATATTAGTTTCTTCTAATCTTAAAATGGAAATTGAGGGTGAAAGATCCCAGTGTTTAAAGATGGTTTTGACCAACAGATATCCTTGATCCAGAGGTAAGTTATGATTTATTCATACTTGTGCCACTTTGATGCACATCTAAAACTCTGAAACTCCTAAACCTAGTCACTGCAGTTGGTGAAGATCACTTTAACAGCTTGTGGTTCTTTGGGGCATATTTTCTGTTTTGTCTTACTGGAGAAGAGCATGAAAAGTTACTTTGGAAACATTATAGGTTGTTCAAAATCTTTGGGAGTTATTTCTTAAAATGTAGCAGAAAAATTCACTATAAAGGGTCGTGGCCGTTTTCACCAATTCTGTTACAGAGATGTCTTCTCAGAAAGTTGAGCTAAACAAAAAATCGAGCAACTTTCTGTACTACTTCACATGTAGTACTTCACGGCAGAGTCAAGGCAAAGCTCAGCTGTGCTCATCTAAAAGTCTTTACCTCACATCTTACAAAGCCTTACTTACCTTCCCACTGAGCACCACAGAACTAAATGTAAGTCTGCTCCAAATCTATGGAACAAAGAGAGGAGGGACAATTCAAGAAAGGGCTTTTTATAGTTGTCCCTTAGCCATAAAATATGTCATAAGAGAAACAATGGGGAAAAAGTTCCCTCTGAACATTGGTGTCAGAATTCTGCATCAGCATTGATTTACGATTGCCAAGGTGAAAAACAGGGAAAATGGTTTGTGTGTAAGAATTTTTACCATGCATGTGTGACCACAAGGTGGGGTGGGTGGGGAGGGTCATTCAGGAAGGTCTTAGAGTAAGGAGAATGCTTTCTTCAGTGTGGGAAATAATCTAATTTAAATCTTAACAGTTAGGGGATAACTTAGTGATAAGTACAAAACTTTTTGCTGTTACTAGGAGCAGCTCTCCTCTTGGACTCTAGATATAGTGATTCTTAATGGCATCTTTCTTGCTTCCAGATTGTTGAAAACTGTTGAGAAGACAAGACAGAAAACTTGAATTATGCCTCCAACTTTTGTTTATTAGATGCAGAAGGACAAAACTCTGAACAGCAATGCAGTAAAACAATTTCACTGTGGATTAAGTAGGTCCTCGCATTTTCAATCTGCATTTGTTCACTACAAATATGTGAACTTTATGGAATTGTAGGCTTAGAATTCAGTCAACACAGTGTTTTAAAGCTACCACAGCTACCTCAAATAGAGAAGTGTAAGGGTAAACACCTTAAAAGAAAATGGGCCCGTTGAAGTGCCTTTAAATAAATGTGATCCACGTATTATTAATCTCTAAATCATATGCCAAGATCCTCAAGCCCCAAGTTAACTTGTAAGAACTCAAAACAGAAGCCATGCATCATATTATATTGTTTGAGCAGCACAAGTCTTAATGAGACCACTTTTATTCTTCATTAAGCTGAAATAACTGCCATCAGAAAACCAGACACACTTCCAGCCTGGGATGCGTGGCCTCTTTTGTAGCACATAACTTAGTTATTCTTTGGTGTAGCAAGTATATCCTCTTCCACCTCAAGCTTTGGGAGATGCTCCTGTATATTAATGTATATTAATGCCAGCAGTAGCACTTGCAAATACTTCTTTGAATGCTGTGATACCAAGGGTACTGGGTACTCTTAACTTGCATACATTTAACCTCCTAGCCTGTTTCCTTTGTCCATCAGAAGCTGTTTTTCTTGTTGCAGCTCTCCTGAAGAAGAAAGTTCAGAATGATGTGTTAATATTACTTTAAAAATTAAAATGGGGTTTAAAGGTCACCTCTACTCTACTGTTCCACAGGCAGCAAGCATATGTCATATCCAAAAGCTATCCAAAGTAATCTCGGTTCTAACTGTTGAAGAAGAACCTTTAAAGCTAAGTATGGACTATTTTTTTTTTTTAAAGGAAGGCCAGCTTTGATGAACAGTACCATTTATGAAGTCCAGTAGTCTCTGTAATCCAGTTAGTCTACAGCTGTGATGAAATTAATGTATAATTTCTAATCTATAGTCAGTAATACAGTATTCAGTATACACAGACTTACTCTTTTGGGCAGGATGGGAACTACTGCTTGATAGCACTTGGTTAGTGGACTGAAGGAGCAAGCTGACATAACTGTAGTACATGTCATAGATTGAGCAGATTTCACTGCTGGAAGTCAAGAATGATGATCTGTACAGGAACACTGATCCCTGTGTTGTATAAATACACTAGGTTGCAAAAGTGTCACACACTAGTTTTAGGATTGGGACTGTAGTCATGTAGAAAGCACTGTAGAAAATCTCTTTTTCCAAAAATTCTTACCCATGTTTTCCTCCAGTTTTGCATCATCTTGTCATGTTCGCTGATGGCACTTCTCCAGGTATCAAATTCCTTGGTCCATCCATCCTGACCAGCACTATCTGAGAATGTACATGGGATGATTACATAACTACATGATGATAAAGTACGTTGATACCTATTCAGTTGCAGTTCTTTCCTGTGGAAGACTGGAACAAAAGCCACCATCTTGTCCTTCATTTTGTTCTGCCTCCTCTCCTGTTATCTGGAAATAAGTTCTGTTCAAATGGTTATGTCTCTTCCCATCTGCAGCAAACTTTATAGCCTCCAGAGTAAACAGATTCAGTGCCGTTATTGGTGATTTGAGGTCTAGAAAACATGACCTCAGTTCAGAGTTCAAACCCATCTAAGAAGCACAAGAATGCTCCACTTAGATCATACCAAGCCTGGGGAGAAGAATGGTATGATACAGCTGACTGTGTCCAGTTTGTAATTTCCCCTTTGTTCAGTAATGTTATGTAGTTGTTCTTCATTCCATTGAGAACTTAAGAGGGCTACTTCACTGCATCTTGATAAAGTTCTAGGTCTAATTCTGTCTGCCAGGCTTTCTTGCAGAATGTAACACTGTGGTCGTGTAATATTTTCTGTTTATCCTTGGGGACACTAGCAACATGATATAATTCTTCTGCAGCACCGTGAAAACTTCCCTCTGTTTTACATTTACAGTAGTTTAATTGAGAAGCTCTTCATTCTGCTTCTGAGACAGACTTCAGAGTAACTGGAGTGATAGCAAGACAGCTTCTTTAAATCCTACTGCTTTTCTCTGTCACTGAAAAAAGAAGAGCTGTTCTTGGCAAATTCATGTTTGTTATTAACCAGCTAATTAAAAATAGTTCACTTTTTCTTTCACCCTGACAAGAAAATACATACATCTTTCATTGCTCCTGCTATCTCTTTAAAGGCTATTCAGACCTTCTCCATAAGTTTTCAAAAGCAAATGAGGCTTAAGTTGCATTGGTCAGTTAGCTAACTGACCCCCTGTCCAAATGAAGAGGTGGGAACTAACCTCACCCAACCACTGGTGGTTTACAAATCTTCTGATTTTTAAAAATCCTGTGCGGTGGGGTTTCTCTTTACCATCTGACTTCCTTGCAATTGGAATTTTTTTCTACATTACACTGTAGATTTCTTTCAGGGTACTGGTTTTTAACTCTTTAGTACTCATCTGACTTCCAGTTTGTGTCCATTAGTTTAGCAGTTTTGGTTTCATTTCTTGATTGTAACTGCTAATTTGCAGGTTAGTCCTTTGTGGGAGAGGGTGGAAGAAGGAATTTTTATGGCTCTAATATATTGTCATAAACAATTGAAGCGGATACTAATATAGTAAGCAAGAGTTACCATCTTCAGACACACGTTTTATGAGTGAAAATTACAGAGCTTTTCCTCCTACGAGGCGCAGGCCAAGCATGGCATACATTCAAAAACAGCCTACCTTTATCTTCCACTGTGATGTGCACTTCTGATGTTGTGTTCCCAACTTTTGAGATGAATGAACATTTATATTCTGTATTTTCTGATACTGAATCTTTCACCCAACTCAGGACATGCACTCTGCCATCAAACAGCATATGAGATTGTTCAGTGATGCATGCCTTCATCTTCTGGCCATTCTTCTTCCAGACAAAATAGGAATCATCTGGACCTGTAAAAATGTCAGTCAGTGTATTTTGTAAGAAAATATAAGATTAGTCTTTGAAAAGAAAACAAAAGCCTGAGACCTCAAGATTAGGTTCAAAAGCATAAACTGTTGATTGTAATGTTTCTTAGGCTTCTGCAACTGAAATTCTGGGTACAAAAACCTGAGACAAAAATGAACTAGCACTGGTAATTTGGGTTCAAGCCAAAGATGTAAATGAGCTCATGTGTATAAAGGAATTATGTCTGGATTCTCACAGGGGAGAAGCTTATCCCGCAAATACGACAGAACAGATATGATGAACATCAGCACTGTATCTGCCTGTCTGATTTCCTGTAGAGCTAGAGCACATTAGTTACTGATGATGATGCTAGCTAGCTTCTGGTACCAAGCTAAAGCCATCTGAGGCATGCCTTGCAAAATCTAAAATAAAGGCCGTGAGGGGAAAAAGTGTGTCGAAGATGCTGGAACTAATAATGAAAGAAGCAGAATTGGAAGAAGCACAGAACCATTAGTCACAGCAGGCAATGAGGCAAGACAGAACTTGGAAGAAGCTTGGATCAACAACAAAGAACAATCTAATCTTTTAGCCTTGTTGCTATTATTCATCTTAACCTGTGAGGAGAGAATTTGAATAAATCAGAGATTGACAGTAGCCCAGAGGACAGAACAGCTGTTCCTGGAAAATTAGTAAGGTTGGCTGAAGTGTACTTGGCAGTATCAGCCTTTTCACATCTGGGCCAAGCTAAGAACTTTGCAGTAATTCTGTTTAAAACATGCCTATTTCTCCCTCAGGGCCTAGGATCCAGACTAGCCTTAGCAAGAGAAGACGTAAAGAGAAATTTGGGGTAAAAATAAGATAAACTATTTTTGCTAATATTGTCTGAGGGAACAGGTAACCTACTACAGAAGTCAGCTTTTACTACGAGCATTTCAGATTGCAAATCAATGGAGCATTCTTCTGTAGAAAAAATTTGATTCTAGGTCAGTTTCCTGAAAACTAATTAGATTTTAGATGATCATGCAGGCAAACCAAAAAAAAAGGTAATCTTTACATCAGTGTGTTTCCTCAGCATATCGTGTTAAAATTCTTAAATTATTTGGTTGGCAATAAAACTAATATACTGCAAATATGGAGACATAGATTAGTAGTAAGAGTAAGGGTGAATGACAGAGAACATGATCTAAAGCCTGGTAGAGTTTATCTCTGAGAAAGAAGGGAAGTGGCACAGTCTCTCAAGAAGGACTGACAACAGCTCTGACAAAGTGGAGAGGGCAAGGGTACGCTGAACTGAAAGCAGGCAGCCTAGCACACACTCATTTAAAAAAAATGTTTTATAGATGATTGTACTCATTCTACAATTAACAGTAGATAGCCTACATGTAGCTAAAATCATGGGAAGTCTGGAACCAGGGACAAATTATTTCAGTAAACTAATGCTGAAGTTGTAATTTGGACAAATGGGAGGAACAGTAAGTAAATACCAGCATAGAAAAGTAGAAAGGTAGAAATTTTTATGTTAAAAAAAAAAAAAAAAAGTGGCTTTGAAGAGTAAAGCCTACCTTCAGAACCACTCTGGATTATAATTTCTAACAGATGCCACAATAAATCTGACATGGCATTAATACAGAAATGAAATTAAGTAGTAGTGTTCGCAGAGCTCAAGCTGACTTGGAGAAGTTAAGACCAACTTGACCACTGGGAAGCTCAATAGGAAGAGGGAGTGCTGCAGCACCAGCCTCGGGATGAACTTTTCGAAGTTAAGAGTTACTGCTCTAGCATTGTAAAGCTGAAAGCCAGGTGCTCGAGGAAAGTCACAAGCTCACAAGTTTAATTTGCAGCAGTTCAAGCCCTAACACTTGGGTATAGGGGCATTGCCTAAAACCATGAGCTTGAAAAATGCAATTCTGGGGCCATGCAAGTAAGTGGCATGTTTAGTGCAGGACACTTCCCTAAACATACTTCCAATGTTACTATTCACACCAGAGAACCTGCTCTTTTTTGTGGTGCGAGAGATCACGATTGTTCAAGAGATCTGCCAAATGCTCCGTTTAGACACACATTTCACTAGGAGACTAAAATCCAACTATTTCCTTATATGAGAAGTTTTGCAAGCTGTGTTGTTTCAGGTCAGCCCCTTAACAAGTTGCAACGAGGCAGTTTTACCCTACCTTTGTCTCCGGTGCAGTCAGAAGCACTGGGAATCCCCAGGGAGATACACTCAACCCCACTCACACAAGTTAGTTGACAGCAACTTCCAGGTTCAAGCACTAGTCAGGGTTTTTGCTGATCTGTGTTTCACTGCGGTTTACTCACTATTTTCAGGCACTGTACTCTTACTTTCTTTACTTTGATTTCCTTTTCAGGATTGAGCAATAGAAATACACAGTGTGAAACAAGTTTCATCTGTAAAAGCTTTGCATCACATTTGTTACATGCAAATTTTCTACAACTCAAGAGAGAGAAATTCATGTAATGGTTAGAGAAGTATTTTTTGATGATAAAGGAAATTAATATGAACATATACTCTCCATTTGCTACTGTGCTATACTACAAATTAATTACATGCCTAGTGCAAACTTTAATTTCTAATGTATTTGTTCTACTTACTTTGCCATCCATTTGAAGAATGCTTGAAAGATTTGAAAGAGTCATCTTATTAAAACATAATATTCAAGCAGAGAATTAAACAGCACATCAGTCTAGATATGTAAGAAACTATATTTAAGCAACAATGAAAGATACTTCAAACACTTAACTTTGACAACATTGCTTCACTCTCAGTAACTATATTAATAATCAACTTTACCACTTTAATGATTTTAGAAGGGGAAACAATTATCAAACAAAAGAAAAAAAGCCTTGCTGCACTGTCTGAACTACCCCTTTTCTCTGCATAAGCCCTTCATAATTTCCAGTGTCTGTAGAAGTGTTTGCTACTTTTCCATATAGATTTCATTTTCTATACCTCTGGTTTCACCACTAGAGGAAAATGGTACTGACCAGGTAGTAACAGCCCAGGTACTGTCCAGATAGTTTCCACTGGCAAAATGGGTTCTCTGGCCTACGTCAAGTCAGGCAGGTTTGCACAAATGGTGTATTTAATAGCCAGATGATTTTTCCTCAGCCTTTTCCACAAGGAAAAAATTTCAGCAGTTAGAGATAGGATTAAAATCTTAAACACCTGCAGCTGTTTGTAAACTTCTACCCACACGATAACTATATTCTGTGAATTGTTGGTATAAATCTGATCTTAGGTTAAAATATATCAATAAATAAATACAGATTTAAAGAACTTAAGTATATAGCTACAGATTCAGAGCAGCATGCTCATGTGCTCTGATAAACCGTAGCAAATTAAGCATTTGCCATATATGCATCAAATCCTAACAGACATATGGCTTTCAAGAAAGCTTGGAGATACTAATTTAGACACAAGGGATTATAGATTATAGAGCTCGCCGACATAAGGCTGGGGTGGAGGAGTGAGAGGGAGTACTGGCCAAGCTAGCTCCCTTTGCCAAATGCTAGAACTTGCAGAGCTGCACAGACATTTAAAAAGCTACCCAGTGAAGCTGTAGAGTGAAACACTTAGAAGTGCTACCCCGTTGCTGTTGGTTTAGCACACTGTTTTTCCTCATTTTTTACATGGTTCTTGAAGGGTAACATTAAAACAAGGCTTCCCTATGAATTATTCAGAGAAGCGCTTCAAGACAGAGGGAGTTGAGTTGGGTGAAACAAAGCAGGAGCCATCAGCAAGCCTAAACCTCTTAAAGCTTTCCTAGCTAAACTAGCCTCTGAAAGTTGACAGCAAATTGAAATACAGTGAAGATAACTGACAGGTACCCCCCAGAGAAATTCTACAAGGGTAACAAAAAGTCTTTTTCACAAATTCCTATAATCTAGACACAGAACTGCTACCAGAGGCTATCCTCAGTAACAGAAGTTTAGGTTTGGGAAAAATCTCCCCTGTATTCTCCAATACATACCAGGACCCCTTCCAAAAATCACAACATGGAGTAGATTAAGGGAGGGAAAAAAAAAAAAAAAAGTGTTGTCTGGATTTAATGCTTGCTATCTAGCTTGCAGCTTTGGCTTGCACTGAATGCTACTGAACTAACATGCCAGATATCAGAAAACCGAGATCATATAGGAAGCTCTCATCCAGCGCAGGGATTAAGTTTTTAAAAGACTAATCTGGGTGCAGAAAGATTATTTTAAATCAGAGATCAAAGTTAGCACAGGAAAAGGTTTGTCAACCATTAATACGAAAAACAACCACCAGCACTACCCAGTACATGAATGAAAGATTTAAGGCTGGTGACAGTTTCTTAAATTGTAGGAGTCTGAGTCTCCTGTTGCTGACAAACTAGCAAAATAAAAAATAAACAGTAAGTGAAGCAATCAGGAGGGTAACAGATTGGAAAAGTGGACAAAGAATTAATCTTTACATTGAGACAAGCATCTGCAGTTTTCTGAAAACAGCATACAACGTAGGCAGCCTCATTGTCAGGTAACTGGCCGTTTTTTGTAGTTTTGATTTTGGGGTATTGTGGTTTTGGGGGTTTTTTGGGGGTTTTTTTTTGGTTTTTTGGGTTTGTTGGTTTTTTTGGTTTTTTAAATATAGGCAATGCATTCTCAAAAACAAACTAGAAATAGCTTAACAGCAATTAAGAAAAAAGTAACATAAAAACCCAAGGAAAACAGACCTCTCAAATGCCAACAAAGAATATTACTTCAAACACCAAATAATTCATACTGAAGAATGCATGACATACTCCTTAAAAAAACTGGTGCCTTTGTTAAATTACTAGTCCATTTGTGTAACATCAACATCACAAGTCGATGCAGTGTTATCGATCCAGATTAAAAGCAGGAAATGCTTCCTGTGAAATGCAAACCACATGAAAGCTGGAAGAAGTAGCTGGTCACCAGAAGAGGCGCTGCACAGTGTACGTGCAGATGAAAGTAGGACACAGCATCTGCCTTCTCGGAATAGAGTTTAAAAGCAGATTGGGAAAATGGCTGACTCGCCTATGAGAGGAAAATACAATTCATAACTGTTCCTGCTTCCCAGTTTGAACAGCATTTATTTAGATATTCTCTGAGTGGGTCCAGGAACAGGCTTTGCAATTTGAATCCAGGTAACTGCCTGTGAAGAATAATTAAATGAAGCACTAGCAAGCCAGAACTAGGGACTGGCATTAAAAATTATCCAGTTTAAATTTGCTTACTTATTTTTGGCCCTCCTAAGAATGCTACTACATTAAGTTTTTAAACAAAGTGAAGAAACTTAGAGACATATTGCAGGGAGTAACATGCTCTCCAGAAATCACTCCTGCTCTCCAGACAGCACAAGCTACTGCTTTTGCTCATGCAGAAGACAAAAAAAAATAAACGTACAGGTAGTCTGTAAACAGGCTGGCAGGGGTGACAAGAAGTTCTGAGGAAAAGAGCATAAAGTTGTGGATATGCTACAGAGACTCTGACAGGAGTTCTCAATCATGGCCAGGGTTTAAGAGTTGTGTACTGCTCCAGTCCAAAACATTACTGCACGTGAGCAAGAGAGAAAAAGTTTAAATATTTAATGTTGAATTGTAAAAGAAGAAAGGCTAAGCTAGTAGGTCAAGTAAAACCTTGCAAGCAAATGGTACATAGAAGCAAATATACACCAAAGCAATTGTCTCTCCTGAGAAAAGACACATGCCGTAAGTCATTTAGAAATCACATTTGGATCTCAAAGACCTTGATGTGAAGCAAACTTCTCCTGTTACACAAACCTAGTCATACTGTAAAAGCTGCCATGGATTCTGCAGTACCTCTTTTTCTTGCACCCTTGCAGTCCCCCTGTAATCACAGGTATATTAAATTCAGATGGTGAATACTGCCTGTTTTGCAACCAAATCGGTTTGTCTCTGCAAATGGCCTGGTGCAGCACCCGATTCCAGAAGGAAGCTGAAGAGCTGAACTAAACAACTAACCAGCAAAGCTGCTCCTTCACAGAGGTACTCCTTCATAGAGGTATGAGCTGAGGGAGCTGGGTCTCTTTAGCCTGGAAAAGAGGAGACTGAGGGGTGACCTAATTAATGTTTATAAATACGTGAAGGGTGAGTGTCAGGAGGATGGAGCCAGGCTCTTCTCTGTGACATCTAGTGATAGGACAAGGGGCAATGGGTTCAAGCTGGAACACAGGAGGTTCCGCTTGAGTATGAGGAAAAACTTCTTTACAGTGAGGGTGACAGAGCACTGGAACAGGCTGCCCAGAGAGGTTGGGGAGTCTCCTTCTCTGGAGACATTCAAAGCCCGCCTGGATGCGTTCTTGTGTGATCTGATCTAGGTGTCCTGCTCCGGCAGGGGGATTGGACTAGATGATCTTTCGAGGTCCCTTCCAATCTCTAACATTCTGTGATTCTGTGAGGTACTGGCTGTTTTCCTTAATCTCAAGAGACTTTTTGACAAATTATTTTCTGAAGAGGATGGCTTATTCAAACTGCAGACACCAATCAAAAACTTAAAACCATGCAGTGGGCTTAACTTACTTAAACCCCCTGCTGACATATGATATAGCTGAGGAAATTTATCAATGAGTGTACAACACTTAGTAGTATACAGGGGAGACACTAAACATGCATGCAGTTTGAAATGCTTTAAGCATGTTTACAACAGGAGTAATTATTTGCAGGCTGCAATTACTAGTCCTAACTGGACTGATTTCATCATGGGAGAAAAATATTTTAGTGTCTCATGTTTTAACAATGTATAAATTGTCAAAAGTCACACAAGAAGAGGTTTCCCAACTGTACCTTATTCTTCATTGCACAGGAAAAACTTGTATTAATGCAGTCAGCTGCACACTGTGCAAGACAAGATTCTATTCAACAGAAAAAAAACCTGAAGGAAATCTTTTGAGGAAGAATTAATACGACACTCTTGGTTCTACTTCTTCTCCTTACTCTCTCCTTTTTTTTAACTTTATGTGCCTTATGCTTAAACTATATTTACACTGAACTTATTCTACTCCTTACAAGAAAATAATATTTTTTAAAAAGGGAAAAGGTGTTCTTCCTGCACACTTTTCCACACATTTCTTAGCTTGACCATAGCCTTTGCATATAAAAGTGCAGAGCAAAAGAAATTTCTACATAAATTTTTCAAAATCTGCTGTTGACAGAATTTAAGAATGCATCATCCATGTCATAGTCCTTACAGCAATAAATTTACAATTGTCTTACAGCAGTCACTATGGAGGAGGCCATCAGAGCCCGGAAAACACCAACACTTACAAAGGTGTTCAAAGCAGTTGTTCTTGCATGCAGTTAGATGTAAGAGGGCCACAGCAGGCCCTGATGTCTGAAAAAAGAAGTGCCAACATTCGAGTCAGGTAATTGCAGCCATAAGATACTGCAATCTAAAGCAACAAGAAGGATGCTTTTAATGTCTGATTTTTATGCAAAATGGGTCTGCATTATTTAGTTGATTTTATAACCTTAAGACTTTTAAGTCGTTTTAATATATTAAAGGAACAATCTTAATTTTTCAACGCATCTTCTAGATGCATCTCAAAAAACAGGTGGCATGTCAGATATCTGCACAAAGGAATGATTTTATTGTACCACAATGCCTCTAAGTGATGAGTGTCCAGTCGGTGTAGAAATCACTGAATGAAGTGGTACAAAACTACAATATTAGAAATTAACAGCTGTTACCAGATTACTGTAACCACAGATGCAGAAACAGTCACAGGCAGATAGCATGAGATAAGACACCAAAGCTCTGCACAGGAGCTAATTCATAAAGCAGGATATGGAACAGTTTAACAAGGTATGAATTTAGCATTCCCATACAAGGATAAGGATAAACCAACCACGGATTACTTAACAAGCATACAGATTAAAGTTAAGCATATTGCTTCAACACAGCATCACCATTTAATCTCAAAATATGCTGCATAAAAATTAAAAAATATTTTAGAAAGTTTTAAAATATTTGTGCAGTAGATTGAATTGCCCTGGGAGATGCAGAGCTTTTCCCTTTTAGACTACTGGTTTCAAAAACTAATGATGTATCTGTCCACAGGCATAACAACTAGGAAACAAAGCACTTTCCTACACAAGTTCATTCTGCTCTGGGTCCTGCACCCCTCCACGCCTCTCCTGACTGAGCTCTTCATGCACTGCACCAGGTCAACCAACCAGAGCCCCCCAGGGCATCACAGGTGATGCAATTAATCTAAAAAACCTCACCCAAGCATGACTTATGAAGCCACTTCCAGAGAGAAAGCTTACTAATTTTCCATGGCAAGTCAATCTCAGACAGAGGAGCTCCTCTTCTCAGGGGCAAATCAGGCACACCTTGGGGCATAGGGTCTTCTGAGCCCTACTGCTGAGACTTGGTGACACCAGTAGAGCCAGCCCTCAGACATCTGTACACAGCCTTGGACAAGGTCTGCTTCGGACTCGCTCTGCAGGCACTTTGTTTAGAGCTCTCCTATGCCTGCAGTAGCAATTAGTGAGGTGACATGCAGCACATCACATTTCCCCCACCCTTCTGCATGCTTTTCAGTGCAACTTCAAGCTTCACCAAAGCTAGAAAAACGAGTGAATCACTTGCGATTCTGATTCTTGAGAGTTACGTTCCCACGTGGATGTGGGAAGCTTTCTTGCACTCTCCTTAAAATAACATAACCACAGGGAACAGGCATTGTACATGGGTGTTATCAAATACCCATCTGAGTATCTCCAGGAAATAACAACTTCTTTAAAGTATACTTCTGAGTTTGCAGAACTTTTATGTTCACACTCCTGGCATTATTTTAATGAGACTGAAAAGTTAAGAAACCATTATGGAAAAACTCCAGCTTCAGATGAACTAAGGGAGGAGATAAGACATCTTGATACCATGGACACTGACAAGACTCTGAATCTTCAGGCCACACGTACAAATAAAGCATAATGTTTTGCACTGTTTCTGATTATAAATGCATTTAAAATTGTTGTTCAGCATACTCAGCATATCCTAGTATGTAATTCATCTGTGAACTTAAGGTCAAGGATATACTTAGTCCACAGTTGGGGAAGGAAGTGTCAGTAAAACATCTTTAAGCAGAACCAAAACTGCTAGAAAAAGCCTGCTTCTACTAAACTCAACACAGCAGAACAGAGAAAATATAAAGAAGGTGCATACATAACTCACTGCCTCTCCCCTGCACCAGATGGGGTAGTATTTTATTACTGTATTTTGTACAATTTACTATTTTGTTAATTTATTTGAAGCCTGCCTTAAATATCTTTAAAGGGCTTAAAAAAAATCTGTAATGGGAGTATTAGAGAAAGTATATAGGAAACCTAATGTTTAGCAGTGTGAATCTAGCAGACAGGTCTTTGGAGAAATATGAAGGTGTCAGATGCTTTAGGGAAGTAGAGAGAGAAACTGGGAGGCAATTCATGAAGGGAGATGTATTCCTTTTCAGGAAGGGCGAGAGTATTCCATTCCTGAAAAACCCATTTTCCAGAAAAAAAAAATAGTTATAGGTGACAAGTGGCTGTTTGTGCTGTATCCATTTTACCTTAAAGTTGTTGAAATGAGCCAGTTACAAGGTTGTAAAGTAGTATCCTTAGCTGAGCTTTCAGGTTAAAACATGTGGGATGAGTAAGAGATGAGTAAGAGAACTCACCAAAAAAATTCCAGACAGCTTGAAGGAGACATTTGCAATTAAAAAAAAGGTAGAGATTCAGTAGCTCTTATAAAAATAACTTTAGAAACTTAAAAGTAAGCTTCAGGTTTTTGACTGGATAATGTGGCAACCTATGTATTTGCATCATACATTTCCTGACACTATACCTTTATGCAGAAGACCAGGTACAAGATTTAACTGCCAGTCTCATTTAACCCTTTTGCTTCTTGCAAGCACATTTTACCTTATATTCATAGCTGAGGAAAACAAAGTTCCATTACAGCTAAGTTTATATAAAGAAATATCAACAGGCACTGAAAGAATGCAAATAAATCCAAGCAGAGGGTTTCCTAGTAAAAGCACTTGCTTAGCCACTGCTCTCCCCCGAACCCCCCACCCCCGGGATAAATTTACACATCCTCACATGCACATCCCAGAAAGATCTACATCAGTTTGGTATGCTGGCTTGCATTTGGTTGGTTTGGTGTTTGTTTGGGTGGTTTTTTGTGGTTTGTTTTTTTGTAAATTAACAGAATAAAGCTGTAATTCTTGGTAAGAGAAGGGTTTGATGTATCAGCCAAATGTCTTGCTTACCAAAAGGAGTAAACCCCCAATCTATAACACAAAGTCCAGTCCTTCACTGCTTTCTGAGAGGTCAGAAACATGTCCATGGCTGGCTCATCTTGCCCCTGCCTGTGCCATCACTGCATCTCTTGCATGTCTGGTTCTGGTTACAGGTTCTTTCACTATTCGTCCCTACCTCCTCAGGAGTGAATTCAACAGGCTGACATAGGACACTGCACCTTCTGTCTTAATTTCACTGCCAAGACAACTACAATTACTGACAATTTTTAAAAAGCAGCACATAAGTATCATGTTAGACATTGCTGGATGAAGAAAAGTACTTTTAAAATAAATTCCAGATTTGCAGGACAATTTTCAAACTATTTACTTGTGCTATTAATATGTGCTATTCATGCTGTTACGACAATTTTTTTCACAGTGGACAACAAAGTTTATGAATTGACTATAGCAACAGTGAATAAATTACTGCTGAAAGGTCTTTTCTAACCTAAATGATGCTATGATTCTATTCTATAAAAGAACCCTGATCCCACTGTTGTACTTTTTAGCCAAGGAAATACAAATCATGTCTTTGTGTTAAGACCTACTCTAATAAAGATTTGTGCATCTTGATCTGATTCCATGTTACACTAACACACACTAACAGACAGACCAATGTGAAGCAACGCTACTTGTAAAAAATTATTGCTTAAAAAGAAGCGATTACAGATGTAGATTAAGATTACATTTTAAGACCTGTTTAGATCCATTAAATCTCACTTAGTTTAAACAGACTACTATCCAAACAAAAGCTGAAAGACAAATGTTGAATTTCTATAGAAAAAATAGCTTTGTCCTTCTCCGGTAAACCTTGGATAATGTATTCTTCATAAAAAGGACATTGTCATTATTGTAAGTACTTTATCATTTGAAATAAGACTAAAAAGGAATAACTGACCTGGTCCAGAAAAATATACTAAATTAAAATAAAGCAGAAGTGTATTTTTTAAAGGTGTATTTTTTAAATTGTGAAAATATATACCTGCTAAACATCCATATACAATCACGATTTAGTGAACTCCTTCAGCATGCAAGTAAGCCTATTAAAATTAATTGACTATTAATATACTAAAGTGCGCTGCTAAATCAGAGCCTGCATTTTACAGTACAGTATTTGCAGTGCCAGATTCTTGGTAACTTGTTGACAATACACCCTGAAATGGTTTTTGTTTTTTTTTTTTAAAAACATCAAAAAAGTAAAACATACAGAGTACATGGAGACATATCTAAATCTTTAATGCAGAAAATGCTAGTTCATACAGGGGTCCTCCAACTTACCCGTGGCTTGGCAGAAGAGGCGAAAGGGTCCCTGGACACTGACATGCTGTGCCTGGTCACTTAGGAAAGGTGGCAACAACATGACCTTTACAGGGTCTGTCCTAGACCGAACCTCAGGCTGGGTACTGGTGGGTGAAGAATCACTTCCCACACAGGACAAAAAGGAGGTACCAGTAGGAGGGAAAGGTATAGGAGATGAGGCTGTGTGACAGAAGAGGACAGAAAAGAAAAAAAAGGGTACTAAGGAAAAAAGTTTTAAGAAATACATCACACACTGAAAAGATAACGCAAAAAGACAAATTAATTTTAGAAGGGTAGTAAGAGGAAGTGTCCCTAGGCCCCTAGAGAAGAGCGCTTTCCTCCTTCACCCACGTCTTTTTTCATCCTTCCAATCCACCTCCCTTGCCCCCCACTTTGGGTTATAACCCATTCAACAAAAGCCAAGAAGAAAATCTGCTTCAAATTAATTACAAAATTTTCACTTTTCCCCCTTAAAGGAAACCATAAGGAACAACAGTACTTGCAATATGGAACGCAGTGTCGTTGTGTCAAGCTTCATAAAAGTCAAGATATAATACAATTTATTTTAATATTTATTCTGTTATATGTACATAATTAAAAATAGAAAAATAAAACAAAACTGAATCTTATAAAATATAAACTGTCTACACTAAGATGGTCTAAATTATATTCACATGGAAGTTCAACATAGAAAAGCAGCCCAGGCATACTGCTATTTGCTGCTAAAATGTATTCTACTTCTAGTAATATTTACAGACAGATGCAGAGAGGAACAATTCTTCAGGACTGTACCGCACAAAATGCTTTTACAGACAAAACAGCGCTGCTGTGAACCAGGCTGAGAACAAATGCACACTTTCACATTTGCAGGCATGATTCACATGAACAGTTCAAACGACTGATTGTTTGAGCAGCTCCAGTTTCAGTCTCCAGTTGCATAGGAGATTGGAAGGTGTCATCCAGAAAGGGTGACGCTGCAAAGATTTGTCACAAAAAGAAGCCGAGTTATTTCTGAATCTGAAAAAAAGAAAAAAAATCGGCAATGTTTTCTCATCAGGCTGTATCCTAACAGTCCATTCCAGCGAGCCACTAGATGAATTATTGTAGTTAATTCTTCTCAATTCCTGCTTCCACAGTGCAAGAAACCTCTCTCCAGGTCACCACTGACAGCTGCTTGCCTGTACTGTTTCATTTAAAAAAAAAAAAATCCAAAACAAAACAAACAAAACCCACACCAACACGAAATTTAAAAAAAATCCAGTTTTGTATAGAAAATAGAATGTGATTATCCCCATCTTGCTGGTTAAGGGAGGGAAAAAGAAAAAGCATTCCTAAATCTGTTATTCCCCCCCTCCCCAACTTACTCCATGTTTTGTACTGGTATTGTTGTACCTAAATTTCTAGAAAGCAGCAAAGAAAAAAGCCTTTAAACAAGATTATCCCTGAGAGTCTTACATAAATCAAGCCAATGCTATCCCCATTATACCTTAAAATCAAAGATACTTAAAAAGCAGTTAAAGAAATTAACTTTAACCAACTAAAGAGATCTAGTGTGCCAAAACACAAAGCATAAAACTAAAAACAATCATTAGAAGCAAAGAAAAAAAAATGTCCCAATCTGGACAAAAGTCTATAATTTACCAATCTGATAAACTAAATTTCCAATTTGGAATTAAAATGAAACTACGTCTTTTTTAATGGCAGCTAAAAATATGTGTGGACAGAAGTACTTTTTAGAGCCAACTGAATTAGAAAGTTACTTTTATCCTATGGAAGAGCAGGGCTGAAGAACAAGCAAGTAACTGTTCACGAGAGTGAAGTGCTCGGTGGGCTAGAAATTGGGAACAAACAAATGGTGTTCTGAAACTGGCCATTTGAAAAAAAAAAAAAGAAAGGAAACGACAGTACAACACAAGATGCTATGGTCTGCAGACAAGTACACCACTTCTCTAATCTGGCGAGATCTGAGCGCAAATTGGCTTGCTGTACAGCTTAAGCATGTAAACCTCGCTACGGCTCAGCTGTTGCACCCATGCTCTCTGTGCTCAAATAGCTAGACACAGGTCCACAGGCAATTTCCATCACTGAAATGGATGATTGGGTCCTTCAGTCCCCCTCCACGTCCGAGTCAGCATACTTGAGCTCACACTTGACATCAAAGGGCTTGTCTCTGGCCTCTCGGGATGCCTGCGAATCCCCAGGCTGCAGCTGGCCGTTCCCACAGTCAGGCTCAGTCTCGTAGCCAGTGTCCTGTGCTGGCTTTGGCTGCTCCCCGCTTTGGTGGCTGACGCTGCCTTGCTCCACCAGCGTCTCCTTCACACTTTGCTCGCAATCAGAAAAATCTGACTTCGTTTTCTTCTTACCAAGCAGCATAACAGAGCGAAATTTCAAGCACTGCCCTGGCAAGTACCCTTTGTAACAGTTGTAGGAGAGCAGGCACAAGAAGAGAATAAAAAAGAAGAGGAAGAGGAACATCAACAGGAAGTTATCATTTGATTTGAGGAACATTGTCTTTTCTGGGACTGCATCAGGAACCGAATTGAAGAGCTCCGTGTTGGAGGCTGCACTTGTTAGGACAGGGCCAATGGGCTTTGTTACAATCCTTGCTGTCGTTACCGGTACCATCTGAGTGGTCGAGGTGTGAGCAGTAGACCCCTCGGTGGATACAGCTGACACTTTTGGCACATCACTATTACCTTCTGTTGGTGCAGCTGCTGCGGTGGGGCCCACTGGGGTATGCTGGATCTTTTTCAGTTCCAAAACATGCTTAGCCAGCACTTGAGAAAATTTCTTATTCTTCACTTTTTCTTCTGACAGACACTGGTAAACACCACTGTCTCCTTCTGATAAATTGAAGATGAGCAGCGCCTTTTCCAGCAGGCGGTACTTGGGGCTCTCCACTCGCAGCACATCATCTTTGAATTTCCAAACTACCTGTGCCAGATTGGACTTTTGAGAACACTTGAGTTCTGCTGTGCTCCCATGCTTGAATGTATGCTGTAGGGAATTCTCTCTTACTTTATCTGGAACATCAAAATAAATGTGCATAGTATCAGCAATGAGTTCTGACTGCTCTTAATCTGTACAGTTTCACAAGACCATGCTATAGTCTTAATGGAAATGCAAAGATTACAGCATTCAGATCACCTCACAAGACCAAGATGATAGCATGCAAGAATCTCAGTGAAATACCAAACTACTGGTGCGTGCGAGACATCAAGACAGATTAATACATAGGACACCTCAAATGCTAAGACAGCCTCCACTTTTAGATAAAGATGAGACCTCGTTGATCTGCAACTGAGTGTGCATCTGAGAGAAGTTGTTGTTTTCAGACAAGATGCTGAATGTGGTAACACTTTATATGCAATTATATGCATTTTAAGCATATCAGCAACTACAAAATAGCCACGAAGAAACTGAACAATTGCTGTTACTAAACTTAAACTCTCTTCTGAAAAAAGTATCAGCATTTACAGCACACCCACAATGCAACATCATAAATTAACGAAAAAGCTAACAAGCAAAACTCATGGCAGTCCACGCTTTGCTTGGATTGGAAATAAAAACTGAGTAAATCGAAGTTTTAGGAGCTTTGTTTACTGCAGTACAAACCTCCTGTAACACTACTCTTTAAGATCTCCTTCATCTGGTGGCAACAGCACAATTATAAAGGAAGGACCTGTAGTTACCTGCCTTAAAGCACTACGGAGGGTAGTTCAGCTGCTCTGTATAAGGTTATGAGCATCTCCCCACCATAAAACCAGCTTTTTCCAGGATCATTTAATCTGATCCAGCAGCAACAGCCAAGTGCTTATCAAGGCTCACAGTAGAATGTCAAATGCTGTATCACAGAGACAGAGGCCTCTGCACTAGAAGTACTTATGATAAATATTTCTTTAATTCACAAGTTGCTGCTGAGGTGCCCCTGTTCATTTCAGAGGTTTGTGCACTGTGCACCAAAAGGTACACAAATAGACACTTTAAGACAACATGCAGGCTACACAGATGCTCAAATATTCAAAAGCAGAATCTAATACCTATTAAAATATAAATTAATGTCCAAATAATCACAAACAACATGCCAAACTAAACACAACTCTCTCACTACTCCACCTTGACAAGTGAAATAGCTCTTCAAAGGCTAACTCACCAGAACAAGAAGATGCATCTCCACCTATGTTCTGAATCCAGTTCCTGTAAAAGGAAGTCCAAGCATTACAACTTCAAATCTTGTTTCCTACAGACTCTCATACTTAGTAAGATTCATCTTATCGAAATAGCACAAGACAACATATATGGATAGGGAAAAGTCTGTATTTGAAAACAGTTAAAAAAATGCCAGTTATGAATAAAGGGCAAGATTGATACAATATTGATTGTAACTGTAAAGTAACCAAAGGCTACTATTACCTGTCAATTTCATCTTCTTTAAAAATATCAACACAGGAAGCTTCAAGGGGTTTCCAAGCACAGTAAGGATCCCTTGCTAAAACACAGTCAACACAAGTGGTGTACTTGTCACAGAATGCCACGGGAGACTGAACCACACCAGAATTTGAACCAGCATAGAGGTTTCTTCTGCCCTAAAAAAAACAAAGCACAACAAAAAACTCACAGCCAATCACTCTTTCAAAGCCCAGCAATGCAATTCATGAAACAATTTTAAAATTATTGAAAGTAAAGAGTTGCATACATACAGCCATGTTTATAAAAACTGCAGCATGAGGGGAAAAAGCATTTTGATTAGCTTTAATTTCTAGAAAGGAAAGGAAACATGAAAATATTCAGCAGTGCTGGAATTGCAAAAAGACGAACAAAAACCTGGAACAGGTACAGTTTATGAGAACGGAAAGTAACCATCTCTAACAGTGGCTTTATCATACAGCTTTTCCACAAATACGAATGCACCAACAATCCTCGTATGAGGCCAGGCAAGCCTGTGCTAATGACAAGGTTGCAGCAGGCACATGCAAGTCTGAACAGACAAGGTTTGCTCTATGGAGAACCTGCTCCTGCTCTTGTTAACCCAAAGCAGCCCTACTGCCTTCAGCTCTTCTACCAGTCAGGCCTCTGCAGCCACATCAGCATCAGCCTTACGAGAGTCAAATGCAGCTGCCTACCTGCGACTCAAGGAGGAACACGGGACAGTGTTCAAAGGAAACAGCATGACACTTAGAAAAAGGGGGTATAAACAGAAGGGCTGTTTGACCCACTGTTGCTGGGGTTCCCAAACAAGTCTCACTCTGAGCGCAGCTGGAAAAGACCACGCTCATCTCAAATAGCCTTCTCATAGAAGGCAGGCAGCTGCTTACTTCACTCATCTGTTTCAAAGCTCAGGGAAACCGATAGCTAAAGGTACACTGAATTTACATATTGTTATTGCAAAGCGTCAAGAAAAGAGACTCACTGTCACCCAAAACCACCAGTGACTGACCCTCTAGTCCTTTCGAGAGGCTATGCATACAAAGCTGAACAGTACACCCCACCTTGGCAGCGAGCTGGCTTCATCCTGAGCAGAATACTGAGTGGATTTATCAGCACCCTAGCACAGTTGTCATGGCAAATGAGCCAGATCCAAGCAGAGAGCAGCCTTCCCTGAACTGTGGCTGTACAGATTTCAGCATGTAGAAATGTACTCAGGGGTCATGTCCATAGTGAGACTGCTTGACTCCAGCAGGATGAATATGGACACAAAATGATGGGCAGACATTCAAGAATGATTTCTAGTAGAAAAACAAACATTATTCAAAAACCTCATGTTTGTGGTGCAGACTTGTTGTGGTCCTGTGTGTTGCGTTTGTCTGGTAGCAGGGAGGGGCCACAGTAATGGCTCCTGTAAGTAACTGCTAAGTGTTCCCAATCTAGCCCCTGTGAGAAGCTGCTGGAAGTACCCCAGCTTCAGGCCGGACCCACCCCAGGCCAGGGCTGAGCCAATCAGCACCTCTGCGAATGACATATTGAAGAGGGGGCACGGAACAATGGGTTGGTGCAGCCCCAGGCAGGGCCCGGCTCAGGCGGACCAGCCCGGCTGCCCAGCTGCCTGCTCAGCTTCTGCAAAATGCTCTGCCATAGCCCAAGCCTCCACCATGGCTCGCTTTTCCTGGGGAGCCAATGAAGACCTCCAGCAGAGAGGGAAGAGAGATTTTTGAGAGGAAGGACCACACGACACTCCGGTCAGAGAAGGAGAGAGAGAGCAGGAAGGAGAGAAGCACCTCTGGAATTTCCCCTGCAGCACGGTGAAGATTCATGGTGACGCACAGTTTGTCCCTTGGTGCAGCCCATGAGAAGGTGCAGCCATGGAGGACCCCACATAGGAATTATGGAGAAGCCCACACCGGAGCCGGGCAGTCATCGGGGGACTGTGGCCCTGTGTGTAAAGGACTCACACTGGAGAAGTTTGAGGACTCTCCTGTGAGAGAGAAGGGACACTGGAGCCGGGAAAGGCTCAGAGGAGCCCTCCCCTGAGGAGGAAGGAGT
>NW_010126773.1:0-6963 GCF_000699245.1 Pterocles gutturalis
GGGTGTGGGCAGGAGCCGGCTTGCAGCCCACCATGGCCTCACCGGTGCAAACCCAAACAAATTCTGAACAAATGGATTAGGAATACCCCCAGCCACGTCCTAAACGCACCTCTAGAGCATAAATACGGTGAACCTTGGTGAGGAAAGACCTTTCACCAAACCAGCACAAATGCTAGGAGGAGACACGTTTTCAGACCCACATGCCCTTATTTACCTGAAAGTTTTCCTTTTCCTCCAGCTACGTCTGTTGTTCTCATTAAGTACCTATTTCCCACTCTGGAATATCAGCTTCTCTTGTAATCAGAAGTATCAAATGTCATTTGATTTTTTTTTCCATGAAGTTTGTCAGTGCTCTTTTCATTATGGCTTTGAGTTGAGTCCAATTTTAAGCATATGAGAGAAAACTCAACATCTTTAAGCCGAACTGGAGGTTGCTACGTTACCATGACAGTAGGTTTGTGTTGTAGCTGGTGATGGTTTGTGCTTGCCTGGATGGTAATTACTGTCAAAATGCAAAGGGTTAGCGAGCGGGCCCGCGGGAAAGGGCAGGATGACAGGCCAGGGAAGACGTTCTGCTAATGGACCTGAGAGCAATTACTGTATGGTTCATGATCACAACGCTTAACCCTCTACCGCTCAAACAGCCAAACACCTTCGCCGTGTTTGTGCCCCCCTGGAAACCACCCTCACGCCAGCCCTCGAGGATGGCCGTGGACTCTGCCCAGCCCCAGAGCTCCTCGGTGCAAGTTTTCCGAGCCCAAGTCATCCCTCCCCAGCGCAAAGCTGGGCACTGAGTCTGCGGGCATCCTGAAACAGATCCTGGAGAACTCTTAATAGAATTTGCTCAGCTACCTCTGCAAACTAGGTCCTCAGCCTCCTGACTCACAATTCACACCCAATTTGAAGAAATCACTGACAGTCTGGAATACTGATTTCCTCCTTATTTTGAGTAGTATTTACTTTATAGCTAGACAAATGATTTTTAAACAACAGCACCTGCAACAAGCTCCTGCTCTCCCCAGTCCAAAACCTATCCTAGGATGAGAGAGAAACCCAGGTGCGTTGCTTGGCTAGTGCAGAGCTGTTGAAATCCCACGGGTCAGCCCGTCTGCCAGCGTGCTCCTCACCAGGGCTGCAGCTTGCACAGCGAGGCTCGGTCCTTGAACCCTCTCCTCTTCGGCTACCAAGGGCCATGCGAGCGCTGCTCTGCCTCCGCACGACTCGGGGGGAGATCTGGGCGTTCTCGCAGGCTATGGACACTCTCTCTAGGCAGAGACCAAAGTGCACGGCCAGGACTGCCCATGGTCCCCAGGATGCGATCAGGGCTCGGGCAGCCTCCGCCGTGCAGAACCCTTCCCTGCACAGCTCCAATTATAATCTCATTCCGATCAACGGGGCCTTGATGGCAATTTCATTACTCAAAAAGTAACATTTATTAGTCTATTGTAACGTGTTGTGATTGTAACTAATGCTAATAGGAAGAAGTCTAACCTCATTTCATTTTCAGGACAGTTAAAAACCTTGTACCAATGTTCATAAATCAGGGTTTCACATGTCATAAAAGCAAAGTTGCAGCTCTACACTATGCATGCCTTTTTTTATTTTCTGAATTTCATATTAATCTCGGATCCAGAACTCCACTTACAATCCACATTTTATTTAGATTATCATTATGATAGCAGAAAAAATCCTCACCCTGCATATAATTTGCATGATTTAGGTAGATTGTGTTTTCAATTACGTTAATAACCTAAAATGAGGCATGCTGATTAGAGCTCTTTCTCTCACTTAAAATGAACATTTTCATTAGCGATTTCTTCAGCGATGCCCCTCCTTCCTCCAGCACTCCACACCGCTACCACAGTAAGTGTTACAAAGGAAACACTCCGTAACTTGGGTCTCCAGGTGTCCCATTGCCACTGGAAGCCACAGGTGAAGCGAGAAGACCTACAGAAACCAGTGCAGCTCAACTGCAGTTGTTCATCTCACCTCTTGATTTTTAAGCCAGATCATTTGAATTTTTTCCTGAAATATTTTCAGAGCTGCTTCGTAGAAAAGTTTTTGTACTAATGAGAACACAGGAGATACGGATCCGAGCTGCCTCACTGAGGCTTGGGTTTGCTTCTCTCCAGGTATTTTAACAACTCCATCTTCCAAAGCCAACAAAGAACGCATACTAACTATTCCAAACAGTTTAGGTTTGACCTGAGACAAAAGGAATCTCCACTTCCATCTACACAGAAGTAACACCCAGCAGCCAGTGCCTCCCTGACGCTACTGAAGCAGACCCTCCTCTTCTCGCTGGAGGTGCCAAGGAACGGAGTACGCTCCCTCTGAGGCCAGCAGGCCTGACTTCTGCAGATGCCCAGCAAAGCCCCTGTCGCTATCGACATCCAGGCTGCCAAAGAGATGTTCAGGAGTACCTACCACTGCATGAAGTAGTTATAAAGTAATGCCAAGAAAAAAAAACAACAACAACAAACCAAACCCAACGGATTGTCCCTGAAACCTTTTCCATTGAGTCTTTTCACTGGATCTCAGGATGAGCTGGAAGGCAGAGAAGCTGGCACACACTCTGCCCGAGAGCCTGTTCAAAGCCCACACACCTCTCCTAGGCAGCCAACAAGAGAGAGAACCCCAGCCCTGCGCTGCAGGTCACCCCGCTCTCCAGAGCCGCTGGAGCTCCCTATCCACTCACAGCTCTGCTGCCAGGGGCCAGAGCACCTCTGTCCGCCGTACAGGCCTTGGACTGCTGGAGGGGCTGTGACCAGCCGTTAACCTGCCCATCGAGTGCCTCGGCCTGTCCGCAAGAGCTCACCGGGGTGGTCGGTCCTTCAGGCAGGACCTGCTGTCCATGGGAAGGGACCAGAGAGAAGGAACATGGGCTCATTCCTCCTGCTGAGGCTGCCCTGGGGTTGGAGAATTCAGCTCGGGGCAGAACTGGAGGCTCTTTTCAAAAGGCTTTTTATCTCTTACAGGCCTCTCATTTAGTAAGGTTTTTCTTCCACACCAGGACAGTAAGTGATAGATCTGCCCAAGCCAGCGCCAAACAGCTTTGTTCTGCTCTGCGGCAGTGGTTAGACCCCCCAGGCTCCAAACCGAGCAACTGGTACGCGAGGCCACGGGTCTGGAGAGCCACGTTTGGTTCCCGGCAGTGCCACCTGCCTACAGACCCATCACGAGCTCGTCACGGTGTCCCACCAGGGGAACGCCAGTTCTCAAGCATTTCCAGTCCAGGGGTGGGGGGAGGCACAGCACCTCAGACCCGCAGCCTCCTCAGCCAGGGAGACTGCGTGCTCCTCCCCAAAACGCGTGACAGCTCCAGGCCTGAGGCAAAATCAATGCCCAGCCCCACGGCAGCTGTTTATCCGCTCCACAGATGCGGGAGGACTTCTATTCCTTCCTACAGAGTCCTCTGCTCCAGAGCCTTTGCTGGGAATTGGACTCAAACACATGCACCAGAAATGCGATGGCATCTGTCAGTGCTGGGGAAAGAGATTTAAGGGAGCAGGGAGCTCCCAACCCTCCTGTCCAATTCTGACACCACGTCTCCTTCCTGCATCCCCCCTCCCCAGGCAGCACCCCGGAGACTCCATCGTGCCTCCCCAGTGCACAGAGATGTCACGACATGGGATGAAGGACCAGAGACGACTTTGTGAGGCCAGTTCTGCCTGCTTCTCTCCAACCCCTTGGCCGGGAGCGTTCCCCCGAGGCAAAGGAACCGTCTGACTCCAGAGCAGGCTGTCTCTGCTCAGACTCCAAAGCTTTACCAAACTTCTTTGATTATCTCTTCTACTTCTCCCTTACTACACCCAGAATATTACAGACAACAAATAAAAAACCCTTCTTCCCTCCCACAGCCAAACTTCTCCTTGTGCTTTCCGAGCGATGGGCGTTTGCTCCTGGCCCCTGACTGAGTCCCCCCTCGCCCCCAGCAGCACAGGCCAGGCTTGCCCTCAGCACCGGCCACCTCCTGCGTTACCTCCTGGGGCTCAGGGCCCTCTCCTGCTACTAAAACCAGTCAGGAACACGGACAAAAGACTACTTGCAGTTTCTGTGTCTAGGGTTTTCCCCCACACCGTGTCCCTCCAGCCCAGGTCGGTGCTCTCTCAGGACAGCCACCCATCTCCTCCTCACGTGCGGCCCCTTTCCGAGGCTCACACAAACACCACTCTCCCTACTTCAGCCGAGGAAGCTTTGCCTCTTGCCGTGCCCAAGTCCTGCCGGACGTATCACGCTGATAACACAGCGTACAGACTGGCAGAGAGGCAGACGCTGCTGCGCCAGACGTACGGGTCTTTTGCAGATCGCTCCCAAAGGCCCAACTGCACACGGCTCCTGCCATGGAGTCCCAAACACACATCAAGAAAGAGGCTTATAGTCTCAGAGGGAAAAGCACAACAAGAAGAAACAGATGCAGGGGTTGACTTGCATCCAAGGCCAGTCACAGAATTGGGTTCCTCGGAAACAGCATCTCAGCGCCCCGCTGCCTCCTCAGCACACCCCTGAAGTACACGCTTGCTTGTGCTGTCTCTAGATGAGGATTTCCATGAACTGGACCATCAACCAGCTGGCCTGAAGCTGACAGATCTTCACATGAGTTTTTATCTGGTCTGGCTGACCATCCTGGGAAATGTGGAGCATTCCAGTGTTTAAGCTTTGGCCTTGGAGGGAGCGGTTCCTGCAGCGAGACCTCACAGCTGGAGCATCACCCAGCAGCAGTGCTGAGAGGCAAACACACACCTCTCCCTGCGGCACTGTGCAGAGATGGACAGCGTGCCTGTGCTCACAAACAGCTGGTAAACCCCCACTTGTCAAAAATATTCACCCTTCAAAGCACACCAAAATAAAACGGGCACAAATACCACTGGTCTGACTCGCTGGCTACAATAAAAGCTACTTTTCTGGTGCATGCTAGTGACCTTCATGTGACCTCATACATTATTGATGAAAAAATGTGCTGTTTGCTACGAGATGGGTTGTGAGAGATGAGGGGGGGTAGGCAGGGAGGGGTGGGAATGAAGACTGAGGATTTCACTTCACTTGATGGATATTTGGCACAGGAGCAGCTCCCCCGCCTCCCCACAGCCCCATGGAGTGCTCTGCAGCAGACAGCACAGCCGAGGCTGGGAGCTTGCTGAAGAGGAACAACCAGGGAGGCCTCGCTTCCCAAAGCCGCACGGTTGCCACTGATGCTCCTACCCTGGCTGCACCGCCAGCTGCCCAGGTTTGTGGCTGAGCTGAAGTTCCAGTCTAGTTGTTAACCCTGAAGTGCCATCCAGCACAGGAGGAAGCTGAGCCTTCCGAAGAGAGTTGCTTTTTTGGGAAGGAAAAACTGTAATATGGGTTCTTATATATCAGAGAAAAAAATGCACCAGTCTCAAAGGTGGGTTGAAAGCTATGCAAATGCCGTGGGAATGACTATATGCAGGTTTTCCTAGGTATGGAGATAGCATAAAATGTTTCGTCACCTGTTATTTTTTTATTTTCTATTCCCTTGTAAGAAGACACCTGCTGGAATGCCACGAGTTCACCTTGCACACAGGTTGAGGTTATACCGCGGCTGCTCATGGCCCAGGGAAGGCTATGATACTCCTGCACGCTCTCCTGTACTTGTTAGGTGTAAAGTACCCTCCACACCCAACCAGAAATTGAGCACAGCTCCAAACGTAGGCGCTGAGCTCTACTCTGAGCTCAGATCCGGGTGCTTTGGGTTTTTTTTATCCTGACTCACAGGGAACCCTCCCACCCCACAAAGCAATTACTAGTGCATCACTAGTTCTCCTCTGAGCACTAAAATAGACTTTCCGTGCTCAGCTGGGGCAAGCAGCAACGCGCCCTTTGTCTCACTGCCCGGTGTGCGAGCAGCTGCAGGTTTTAAAGGCATCGGGTACTGCTTCCTGAGGAACGCTGGCGTGAACTGAGAACGCTGGGGCAAGGCACAGAGTCTTCTGTAAAATAAATCAATATCTGGGCAATGCTACTGTGCAGAAGCACCACAAACTATTCAGTTAGACTCGCCCAATTCCCCTTTCCCAAGGAAGCCAAAGCACCGTCAAGGTGAGAGCTCCTCTTTCCGCAGCTGCCCTGCTGAGGAAGACAAGCACCGACAGCAACTGCCCACACACTGAAATCGGCCACCGGGCGAGGAGAAGGATGCAGCACGGTACTTGTAAGTACTTATGAAGAGATTGTACTGTTGCCTGACTACGGTGGGAAGAGGTGTTTCTGGAGAACTAGAGATGTTCTAAGCCAGCACAGGAAAAGCGTTCCAATCGAGGGAACTGGCAGCAATTCCGTCCCTTTGCCAACGGGCAGTCCATCGAATTCCTCCTTGGCCTTCATCATCTGGGGCCTGGCTTTGCGTATCTAGCGCAAGGGTATTTGGAGTCTTTCCCCCAGCCATTATCCAAAAGGTACCCCCACCGCACGCTATACCACAACAGTCCCGACAAAGCCAGGGTAAAGCACCGAGCACGATTCCAGCTATGCTGCAACAGTGCAGCTTGGAAACATCCTTTGACAGCAGTCACCTCGGAGAGATTGGCTAGCAAGTGTTGGCTTTGTCATGACACTGCAAAGAAATATTGTGGTGCATGGAACAAACAAACTGAGAACTGTGTTCTATTTCTGCTGAGTAAACATCTTGTCCCACATTAGACAGAGCAGGCAGGGAAAATGCACTGACACGTCAGCCCACGTGTATTTCTGAGATGTCAGACACAGAGATGCTGATCTCTTCCCGCAGGAAACACAACTGCAGGGGCACCACACAGCCATGATCCTGCTTTACAGAGCTGCTCCTGCTAAGGTGCCAGCACTACCTTGCTTCACAGGCACTAGATGTGCAGGGAAATACGCTGAAAGTTCTATTTCCCCTTTGGAAACAGTAGTTTTTTCCATCTTCTTCAGGAGATGAAAAGAAAGCAAACACCTTCTAGAAAGCAAACACAGCTAAAGCCA
>NW_010126773.1:6979-56058 GCF_000699245.1 Pterocles gutturalis
ACTGCTGCAGCATTTTCCCCTCTATCCTTCCCCTCGATATTCTCACCACAGTAATCCGAGTTATTCTGCTCTAAAAGCACCTCCATCTGAACCGGTCACCGCATGAGGCTGGGTTGACTTTTACCCTCGATGGCTTTTCAGCCTTAACTCACTGCATTCACCTGCATATGCTGTAGATAAGCATCCCTTAAACTCTCTCTCATGTAATTTTTGGGGAGAGGGAAAAGAAACAAGTCTCTGGGCACTGCTCAGCCCCTTTGGAGATGCCGAGGCCTGGAGAACACTGGCCCGAGCGGCTGGCAGCAGCGGCTCTAGCACACGGTATCAGCAGAGGGCCCCCTCGCCTGTGCCAGCCACCCGTCACCTTCCCTCGCTTCTCTTCCTTCTCTCGCACACTCGCGCTCACACAAGATCCAGATGTACCAAGCTGTCGTTTCTCATCGTTCTCAAACCAACCCTAATATCAGACGATACAAAATCACAAAGGCTTGGAGGATTTCAACCCCCTCAGTAGAAAATGTGGCGCCCAAAGGCAGCACGTTCAGGGCTATTTCACACCTAGGATCATCTATCACATCTGCCTGGAAGGTTTCTCCTCCTTGCACAACTATTTTGCAAACCTTGGACTTTGTTTATCTTCACCCAGCTCCACTCTTCACTCACACTTCCACAGGGCTGCTCTGAACTAATACCAGATGTAACAACAAGCAGGCAGCAAAGTCCAGCACACCCTCGAATCAGGCTCTAGATACAGTCACAATTCAGATAAAAACAAGCAATAAATCTCCTCTCCACAAATTCTTACCAGTGCATCTGGTCAGCTTCTGATTACAGAAAGAGGGTGAGAGAACACAGCAGAGCACTGTGATGATCTGTAATACTCCCCAGAGCAGCTATTCCACCACCTGACACCGCTGAGAGGGTAACACCATCCTGCACACAGCTCCTGTTCCTGCTTTTGGGCTTCAGACCAGCCTCGACCCATACCTGTGCTAACCCCCAGCATACGAGGGAAGGCCGTTATCTCCTTTTCAAATCCTGACAAACCCTGACCCTTTTTTCCTCTCTTGCTTCCGCGGCTCCTTCCCCTCCAGCCCAAAGGCATTCTGCTGGTGTGCCCTCCTCCCCTATCGGTGTCCACAGCTTCAGCTTCTCCCCAACCACAGCACCATCTCCTTGACAGACTGTCAGTCCCTGCCAGGGAAACCGAACAGCAAGCCAAAAAAGAAAAGAAACCTCATTTCAGAAAAGACCGTTTAGACGTCTCAAATCAGGCCACCTCCCGCCTAGAATAAGATGGCAGCAGATGGTAGAAGGGAGCCCACAGAACTCAACCTAGAAAAAGGCAAAACAATAAACAGGATCCTGTCCTTCATCACCTCCAATCTCAAAAACGCATCTTTCTGTCCCAGGTAACCATCTATTATCCTCTCTACAAACAAGTCAGACACACAAGAAGATTCAGCCCTTACCACAGGACTTTATTTCTTTCTCCTTGACCACCCTGCAGTAAGCTCCACACTGGATGCATTTGACTGTTAGAAAGACAGCTGTTCCCACTCACCGAGAGCAGTGCAACCATACAAAAGTTTTATCAGTTCGGATCAAGTCACTTGCATAACAATGTATTAAAAAAGAAATGCAACCCTCATCCAGCACTGGTGTGGTACAGATCATACTATCATGAGGAAAGCACCTTATCAACAGCTGTCATTTCACCAGCAGCTTGACCTTCCCTTCTAACCCAAAAATTTCTGTGCGTCTCCTTCACCACTTCTGAAGGGCTACAGTCAGAAAGCTTACGGCCAACACCCGTAGCTCGAGTTTTTAACTAGTTTCTGCACCATTCAATATAATTCACTGTATTTTTACTGGATTAGATACCTACTTCTCCTCAAACTCTGCAAAAGGATTTCTCACCACCCACGCTTTCTCACTACTTGAGATACCCACCACCACAGACCCATTGTCACCTTATCGGTGACAGCTGTGTGTGTCTCAGGTCTACCCGAAAACTACCAATGCAGAAACCTGCCAGCTTTTCCTCTCAAGGGCACATCTCGCACGTGGAGGGTCCCTGCAGAAGCAATGACATCTCTTATTTGGGTTCCTGACTTGCATTTGAGGCTGTTTTCGGACCATGTGAGGCAACTTACAGCTACAGCATCTGTCCACATATAGGCAAGACCCCTTCTGCAATCCCAGAAAATAATTATTTCCGTGAGGAAACCTCCCCTGCAAGCCTGCTCTCCAGCCACAGCAGCTGCTCAGGGCCAGGGGAAGCAGACGGAACCGCTCCTCCCAACACCCTACCAGACTCTGCCTGGTTTTAGCCCCGGTGATTCCCGGCTCTGGCCTCTCTTGTCTCTTTAGCAATGCTGCCTGTGCCCGTCCTTGTCCAGGCCCCCCGAGCTCCTGCAGAGAACAAAGGTCCATAAACCCTTTCTCTGGTGTATTTCATGGATGTTTGCACAGGATGTTATATAAATCCCAGTAACCGTAAACCACAAATATATAAATACCAACAGACCCACACCCACTCCACCCTAACAGAGGCACCTGCACTGCAGAACAGCTGTCTCTCGGTCTGGAAAACCCACGTGCGACAAGCCTTTGGGATTCTCCCATTCTCACTTTCCTTCTCCTGCTACCCCCACCACAAAGTAGGAAGAAAAAAAATGGAGAACTGCTGCCTGCTGACCAAACTCTTCCCCCTCACTGCTGCTCCAGAAACACAACCGTCCCTAAGATCAGAGCCTTCACCCTCCTGGGCAGTCATTCCGCAGCAGCATTGACGGCACCACAGCGCCGAGAGACCGGAACACAAACACGGCGGAGCACTGCCAAGGCCGGGCAGCAAGCGACAGCAAGTTCCCCAGGACCCCGAGGGGAAGCTGCTGAACTGCTCACCAGGAAGATGAAAACAAGCACCTGGGAGGCAGCCGATGCCCTGCCCAGCACAGGAACTTCAGCAGGGCTCAGACCAAGCTTGGCAGGTCAATGAACCCCACCCTCCATGACTGGTGAACCAGAAGGAACCAGTAAACCAAGTCTATGGAGCACTCGGACCACCATGAGAAAGACTTCGTACGGGCATCACTGTTTTCTCTCCCTCACTTCTTTCCAAAGACAAATGTTGTCTCTGGTTTAGTAGGATTATATAAGGGAAGTCAGTAAGTTAGAGCAGGAGAGCAGCAAGCAGCCAACCCCCACCCCCCCCCCCAAAAAAAAAAAGACCTCCAAACTCATGCCATTAACTTAAATGTGTCTCTGATAAACCCATAACTAATTTCTGAGACTAAACTCAACTGAGCTTCATTTAGTTATGAGTGTTCAAGTTGGTTACTTGTGTAAAACATCTCAGCCCTTTTCTTGCTGGAAGCCCCCTAAGAAAGAGACTGGATTTTTGGTAAGTTTATAAAACCACAGATAGACTTCCATCAGCCAGAAATTCTCCTCCCCCCTTGTAAAACAAAGACAAGGAAAGGGAACTAAAGATATCAACATATCTTCACATAACACGAAGGCACAAAATATATTAATCACAGTGCTCGCAGTACAGAACTCCAGGATGTAATCAATCCCTTGAGTATGCTGAAGAAAACTTAATTATGGTCTCACTGAAATATGAACAGGAGCTGTTTAAAATCCTATTAACAATTTATCAATTTTGGCTTCTGAAAACTGCATCTCTCTCCAGCGCTTTACGATGACCAGGTACAAGGCTGTTTTTCACAAGGCAACCGACACAAAGAAGAATCTACCCTGAAGAATGCAATTAACAAGTGCCCTGGGTTTTTTGTGGTGGTGGTTTGTTTCTTTTTTTCCCTTGAGGTACTTAAGCATGGCAAAAGTAAAGATCATGAAAAAGTAACCTCACGAGAAGAAACACCGAAAAGTTCTTCTTAACGTGCAAGTGGCATGCCGCACGGGAAGCTGAGTGCAGAGAGGGCAAGTCAGCCCCAGCCGCTGCTTCTCCTGCACCCCGAAGGGACCACACGTGCCCTGGCAGGTGTCCGTGGGGACAGGGGAGCTCAGAGCCTTCCAACGCACGATAATACTGCACATGCCGCCAAGACTCGGAGAGCGTTGCTGTGGCAGCCAGGCTCCCTGCAGCTTCTGTGGCCTGCGGACAGCAGCATTCAGGTGCCTGAACACTAACATGTTCCTTCATCACACCTCACCAACTGGCTCACTGAGCCTTGGGTTCTGGGTGGCTGAGCCCAGCCAAGGGGACAAGGGGAACCCCTGCCTTGACATTTTCTTCTTCCCCTAGTAGGGGGGTCAACTCCCTTCCACTTGGGCTGCCGCCTTGCACAGTCCTGAAACAAGGGCCAGAACCTCACCCAGTATTTTCTCACCCCTATTTTGGGCCAGGTTCTCCAGCCACAAGCTGCCACCAGCTCCTGTGACCCCAGGTGAAGCACACCAGTGAGCACCAGCCGGGGCGCTGGCTCCGTTACATTTCCCACGTTCTGGTTTTTGTTTGCCTTTCTACTGCTGAGCACTCCAGCGAGGCAGCCACATCCCTTCCATCAGATTCCCCCAAATCCCATAATTTCTCCCACAAAGCTCCCATCGGCTCTCCGAGGGCTGCAGGCCTGGGGCAGAACACTTGCACACTACGTAAGGAAGCACCAAAAATTCAGCTGCTGTGAAAGAGCCATCGACTGCAAGGTGAAGCAGATGAGAAGCACGAACAATCGGCTCAAACTAGAACCACTGACAACTGTTCTCCATTGGACTGGCTCCTTCCTCACAAAGCAGTGCCTGGAAATTTCCCACATCTCTGTCCTGGAGGACAAGCACCAGACGTGAAGACATCTTCAAAGAGAAGTCATTCCCCAAGTTCACGGTTAGTATTTCTTATTTGCGGCAGTCTTTGGGGACAGGGCTGTACCAAAGTAACCAGGGTAGGACGAGGTTCAAGGAGCGGCTCTCTGCTCCCAACTACCGGATTCTGGTTGGGGGCCTCAGGAACCCACAGGCTTTGTCCTAACCAAGTGAATGTACCGACTCCAACACAGAAAACATGAACTAGGCAAGACAAAAATGCCCTCACCATTCTGTCGCTCACTAAATGAGAGGAGCACAGCTAGCAGCACTAGAGAGATGTTTCCTATTTGATTTTATTAACTGATTGACATGAATTAATGCATTGGGATATTTGATTGTGTCATAAAATGTGTATATGAACATCATGATTCAATTTAATGTACCCATTACTGCTTGATGTGCCATTATATTAGACTAAATTAAAAGAATTTTATGGAAAAAAAATTACAATTAAAGACTCAAAATTGATTACATTCATAACTTAGAGGATATTCACTCCTATTCATGTTTTGAATAATGACAATAAAAGAACCAGAAAACACCACAGACTCTGTAAAGATGGACAAAATAAAGTATGTCAGAGATAAACAGAACAAGCGAAATGAGGGGTTCACAAAGCCCCACCTTCCAACAGGCTGGGAAACATCTGAGAACAAACCACTCACACAGCAACAATGACTGCTATTATGGGATTCATTTTTGCAGAGTCTCACTGCAGCAGAGTTAGAGAAACAAGCAAGACAAGACATTTTTCCCAAGCTCTCTATCTATTGTCTATTGACAGGACCTAGTTTGAAGCTTTTGCGTGTGTGCCTGTGTGTGCAGGGTTTTGTTTTTTTCCAGTGGTGTCCACTGCAGTTATTTCTCTCTTGGACCATAACCAAAAATTTTTCATCGTGTATTACAGCTTAGGTCCCAGGGTCCAGCTACTGCTTTGGTAAGGCACAACACTGCTCTGTGTCCACTGAAATCAGCACCTGAGGATGTGGGCTGCTGCCCACTCAAATCTTTCTCCTGCAAATCCTGTCGCTTAGACAAGTACATACCAGGAACTGGCAAACCCACCCTACCTCCTTGCTGGTAGCTCAGGCATTTTCTCCAAAAGGATGAGAAGCCTGAACCTTAGTGCAGCTAACACCAGTACTCTCTCCTGTCTGTGGGGATGTTCATCTTGAGATCACATCCTTGGTCTCAAAGACATCAAACGAGGTGTTTTCACCCAAAACAAACCGCGTTTCTCAGATGCTGTTATTTCCTGTTTCAAATAACACTGACACTCCTCCCAAGCCATCCTTTTGTTCACATTGTGGTACACTGGTGTGTGCAGTGACAAACACAGAACAAACCCAGACGGGGCTGGGGGCTGAAGGGAAAGCAATGCTCGTTAAGGTCACAATTATCAAGTATGTACTGATCAGCCTCATGAGTCACTAATAACTGTGGATGTTACCTTTTTTAGTGTGCTGGCTTTCTGTAACCTTCTAAAGGCGTCTCATCTTCCAGTACATCAATACCCAGCAGTATCCCACAGCACAAGCAACATTTGAAGAACCACGGCTATTTTCCTCCTGGAAATGAGGGTCTGACCATGAGGATCTGCTAGCTAGCCACTCAAGTCTACGCATCAGGAATCAGTTGATTTCCAAAGGACAGAAGTTGGGACTTGGTGAGATACTTGAAGGAAGAAGTGGTAATGGCCTTGAGGAATATGCTCTTGAAGAGATGCCAACAAGTAAATGGTGGAAGAAAAAAAAAAGTACAAGGCATGTCAGATTTTTAATTACATGTCTATTTTCCAAACAAAGAAGTGCAATTAAAGTTAATCATGTCTATTATATTACACAATGCCTCCATTACTAATGGAATCAGGAACGCATGAAGGAAATGCACATTAATACATAAACACTCCTTTCACACAGATGACTATTTTGTACTCAGAACACATTAAAATATAGCAGTGCTCAATTATGCATCACCCGCTTTAGCACATTCCTACGTCAAATGCCTTTGGGGGGTGGTGGAAAAAGAGTGAGCGAGGCTGACTTACAGACTTGAGCGTCCCTAAAGATGTTCATTTGCCCATACGTCCTGAAAGCATCCCGGAGAGATCCCCGGCTGCCGCTGACAGCTGTCATCCCAGGACACTGGTGCATACAGCAGCACACCGCTCCACCTTCCTCTGAGCCCAGGAGCAGCACCACACATCGCAGCTACAGGAGTTTCAGTATGTCATGCAAATAAGAAACAGTCTGAACGACAGCAGCAAAGATCAGAGCCTTGGATAATTTATACAAACCTGAGGCACACCCAGCTGTTAGGGTCAGTTTTGCTCGCTGGTGTCAATCCAGAGTAGAGCAATTGAAAATGGGGGATTTACTCCCCATTTACATCAGGTGTAAGTAAGAGTAGAATTTGACATGGTTTTTTTCAGCAATTACAGAAACACTAGTCTGGTTTAGTCTATTTTTATGAACTAGGATGGCTCCTGCAATCCCTGTCAAATTCTGCCTTTACATACACCTGGTAGTAAGACAAGACCTTGCCAGGTGAGACAAAAGAGGTACCTCTCAGAACCAGCAGAGATGAGCCTGGTGCCCACCTACCTTCAAATCTCTAACAGGCCGGTATTGCACGCTATTGGAGTGAAAAGGATCCCAACGGCAACGCTCACCACACCGCAGTCGACTGCACAAAATGACATTGAGATTCCAGGCGTGCCCTGCTCCTCAGGCTGCACCTCTGAGGGATTAAGCCTGCTGCCAAACAGCTTGGCAGCTGAAGATGTACAGAAGTATGAGAAATTTCTGTGCCGATTCCAAAGATTTGCTGCTTTAGTTCTTCTCCCACTGCACCCCTTGATAAGTGAGTGTACAAGTTCACGCGAGTATTTCTGGCCAAAGGAAGAACAGGTAACAATGGGAAGGACACTGCCATGCGATTTCCACGCACTTTTGGAAAAGCCCTGATCTAGCTTTTTCCATTATTTCCCTCAGATGCTGCAAAGCTTGGTCTCTGAGTTTCTTCTCGTGTCAATCCAGCTACCAAGAGACAGGCCGAGGTTAAAAATACATTTGGCATGCAGCAAGATGCCTGCAGAGCACCGCTGCCACACTGTTCACTGAGAAGAAACCGTCTGCTTTGGAGCGAAGGACTCCTGGAAGTTTTTCTTCAAGGCCATGTTACAGCAGAGATGTACGTATGACCGCAGCCAGTCCTCCAGGGCTGGCTCCCTGAAGATATTTCAGGTGCTCAGCTCCCACCCAAGCGCACAGCCGCCGCTCCAGGAAGGGAGCACGGAGCTCCCTCTGTTCCCGTTCTCCTCATCACGCGGACAGAGAGGGTCCCTGGCACCAGTAACACCGCGACAGAGGTGCCGAGACAGCGAGGGGACCACGTGGGGATTTTAGAAATACGCACAGCACCCACAGAACTTAGAACCGCACCTCCCAGCAACGCAAACACAGAGATATTTCACTTCCACGTGTGATGAATGACCACAAGGTGGATAAAAGTTAACTGCCTATCTATGGAGCAGATTTCAGAAAGCCAGAGGAGTCACTCAGAAACCAATAGATAAAAAGGATAATTTGGCAAAGCCCAGAAACTTGCTTAAAGTTTCTAACAACTGACTAATTCAAATGACTTTTCCTCAGTTTTCCTTTTAATTTTACTTTCTGCCAGTGGAGACAATTAACAGGAAGCTTTATGTCCTGGCTGCATTTTTCCTCGAGGCTGGAGAAACCAAGTACATGCAAATGGCACACTGACAGCTTTAACTGCTTTTACTGAGGTGATGAACCATCCTGGAAAAAAACCCTGAAGAAGCGAATAATTTGCAGAGAAAATATACTGTTTTAATTTTGGGAAAGTCGACGCAAGCCAATAACCAACAGAGGACATCATTTTCAAAGCTGTCTGAACACTACTCTTCTGTTCGAAACAGTAACTTCTAAACCAGTGTGTGACACCAAGGCAGGGGGAAGGAGGAAGGGATGAACCCCAAACAGGTCATCTTTTTTGTGAGCACCTCCATTAGTAATTGCTGTCCCTCTTGCTCACCCCAAACCATACTTTAAGGCTTAGTGTATTTCATTTTTCTAAAATTCCAGCTAAACAGAACTACTCAAAAAAAAAAAAAAAAAGTCACTCATTTACAACAAAGCCAAACCATTCAGCTCTTAACTCCCTCTACATGTTTCTTCCAGGCACTGAGGACCTCTCGCTTCCTTCTCTCCTCAGAAACCCTCAAGCCATCTGCTCCTTCAGCACGGTCTCAGGACAGCTGCTTCCCCCAGGCCGCTCCGTCCCCAGGACAGGCTCCTTGCTCCACTCAGCCGTACGCTTATCTGAGAACAGCGACCTGTTGGCCCAACATCTGCAATCTTCTCCATGACCCCGCTTTACACCTCCCTTGGTTACTCCAACACCACACCACGGCGTGTCCGCTGGGCTGGGCCGGGCTGGACCCTCCAGATGGATTCCCTGCAGCCCACAGCGCTGCTTTCACCCGTGCCTCTCAGCAGGAGCCTGATGCTCCGCTGCTGCGGGACACCTTCAGTTCACCACTTCTGCATAAAATACCAACTGAAGATCTGTGCAACAGGAGAGCCCACCCAGAGACAATCGAATAAACACATTATGGAGCAACTGAGATGAAATGGGAGCAGCAAAACCAGCAGCTCCATGGTATGAGCATGAATGACAATTATTTCCTTCAAATAAAGGCTCTGTAGCTGGCCGTAAAGGGCATGTAAGTGATTGGAAGTGTCCACCTGGAAAAGGACTTGCCACTAAGGGAGAGGAAACTCAGCAGACAGCCTTGGGAGTGCAGCTGACCCTGAGCGCTGGTGGCTAGAACCCAACATTCAAACTCTTCAGGAGCCTGCCTCCTCCTATTATAATACACATGCCTACCCAAAAACATCACTTGCAGTTCAAGATGCAGAATTCTGCGTATATGAAGAAGAAATGAAGTGTTTTATGAGATGACTTCCAAGAACTCAAGAGACCATGAAAGAGAAAACATACAGAAGGACTTCCCAGTTAGCAACTGTTGTCAAAGGGGAACAAAGAAATGAAAGGGGAAAAAATTAAAAATAAACACTTAATGGTTATAGCTGCGTCTGTTCCATACGTTCGTGATTACTGAAATAAATAATTTTCAGCTACACAACCTGATCCACATATAAAACCCGTCCGCACAGCGCACAGCATCAAGCTGAACTGCTAGCATGGAGCAGAAGGTGAGGGTTCTTTTGCATAAATCGACAAGAACAGCGGTTAGCCTGGGTTTCTGAACAGACACTACCTGAAACTAATGGCCCAATTATGTCCCGATTGGTTTGAATTAAATCAGAAAAATAAACGCACAAATGTAAAACCCTCGAGAATCTAAGAACTTTCCACGTCTGCAAACAGGAGCAGCACTGCACATGAATTTCCTGAGGATCTTATTAAAGTAGTAAGCTGCTTGTTGAAGACGTTACCGAACACCTGCCAACGTCTTTAAAGGACACAAAACCCGAGCAGTGGCATTCTCTGGCAAAGACAGTTCTGTTCACCGCAGATGGTGCTTCTGCTGCTGCAGGAATAAAAAAGCAGATTATTTCTACATACTTAGCCCTGCTATCTGAAATCCTTCCAAAGGCAAGACCTCTAGGTACGTCTGAGTGTTGTCAGAAGTGTCTTGAAGTGACACGGACTGTTCAGCAGTAAGTTACGCACTGCTCCTAATCCAGAAAACACAATTTAGGAATAATCATCTAGCGTTCGTTTCCGTACTGTTAAAACTAAACATACAGGAACATGAAACAAACTTTATGCTGGGTCAGCATTCAGAAAAAAGATCTGAGAGAAAAACACAGATACTAAAAGGACAAAAGAGAAAACTAACTAAAAAAAAATAATATTTATTTTCCTGGTTTTCTGAGCCATCAGCTAGAAACCAGACCTTCAGAGAGTGTCTGACAGCCCCGTGCCCTCAGAGCCTGCTGACAAAGCGTGGTAGGAGCTCACCGGACCCAGACGGTGCTCCTCACCCCTGCCCAGCTCTGCTTTGCTCTTGTTTCAGTTCATTTGTTTTCCATCCTGTCTCTGGGCTTTTAATTACCATTACTGCAAACACAACCCAGTGTCCATGGACTCACCAAGAACTGCTTGCTCACCATGCAGGGTGAGCCCAGACCCGGCACAGCCCCAGAACGCCGTGCCGCTGGCTGCAGGCGCCCAACGACGCCCTGCGTGCAGCACAACCTGCGCTGGAGAGGCCAGAGCCAGAGGTGAACCGCTGTGAACTCTCCTCGCCACTCTAAGCACATTTTATAACACTTAAAGAATCCCGGATGGAAGAAGAGAGCAAGCAGCCCTCTGAGCAGTCCCACGGCATTCAGTGTCCTGGACCCAGCCGCCGCAGCCCTCCCCAGGGCTCTGACGCATCTCTGCCGCCTTCTACCTGGAAACGCATCCGGGTCCCCTCACTTGAGCTGAGTTACCAAACAGCATGTGCTGCAGAGAAAAGAACCTTCAGAAAACTTGAAGGACTTACACACGGGCTCCTTTGATACCTGATTAAGTTCTATTTCACTAGACATAAATTCCTCAATACATCCTCATCTGCTTCTCAGCAGACTGACAAAAGCAGGAGAAGCTATGGTCAAGCAGAAGTGACAGTAATGACACAAAATCAAAGAGCTGTCCAAAGCTTGCTGAATAGAACAACAGAGCAGGAGAAAATAGTTAAAACACTCAGATAAAAATGAAGCTCTTAAACTGTGCTTTTTTGTGTTCTGGCTTTTTTCTGGTAGGAAAGAGTTGGAAAAGACGAGGTGTCTGTCAGCCACTGAAAAGTGGTAGAATTTCAGAACATATTTCTTATTTCTTGAAGAACCTTTCTGAAGTTAAAAAAAAACCTGTTTTGTAAGCCAGTTTAAAACTAGTAATACACCAGGTTTTTGTGAGGGCAGGGGAAACTGTAGGAAAATTACAATTTATGCAAGCACAGGTTTTAAAGCCTGCAAGGTCCAGAGCATTTCAGACAGCACAGAAATCATGGACGATGCTCTAGATCACACCATGTCTACAGAAGTGACAGAGAGAGATTCCTGAAAAATAAAAAGAACAATTGTGGGAAAAGCAATGAGCTGGAAAGGGACTCCTGTACGTGTGTAGATTGAGGACAAGGCAGTGGTGGAAAGCCCCCACTCCATCCACTTGCCTTCTGTCAGATTCTCAACTGTTCACCACATCGACGGCCAAACGCCCCATCCTAGCACCCATCACATTTATGGTGACTATGACTGCTAACTGGCAATAACGGGGTACCTGACAGCTTCTTACCAGAAGCCATTCGTGGGTTTTTCCCAGTTCCTGAAGTATTCCGACCGTTGGTAGGTGGGATCCAAGGCCAAGGTCCCAGCTCAGCTCGCCCGGCGATGGCACCTGGGGTGCCCAGGCTCCTGGTGTGGGAGAACCCGGCTGCGTCCCCACCAGCAGCCACCGCCGAAGCCTGGCCGTGCCGTTGTTTACACAAGCAGATCACAGCATCCTGGTCTCATCAGTTCAGCTATTGTGTCTTGTTAGCTTAACTAAATTTCTAACTCCGTAAGGAGCCGCATTTCCCCCAAAGTTATTAAAGGGTACATTTCTTTTAATTAAACTCATTTACATAACTAAATTAGATTTAATTACTCCCATTCATTTCACTAATACCTCTCTTTGATTGGAGAAAGGCAACTTTTCCAACCGCTTAAAACAGGACTCGGTGGGTCTTTCCCTGTACGAGCCGGCAAGAGGGAACAGCAGCTCTGTGACTAGAGGCGAGTGCAGATTTGGGGAGTTACACGTGCTGGACATCTTCTTACTACTGGACTTTTGAGGGGGTGTGCATAGTGCAAACCCACAACCCAGCAGCTAAGCAGATTTATTTTCCTTCTGTCCCAACATCTAACATACATAGCATGGCTTCAGGCAAGTGGAAATTCACTCCGGATTCTCTTCAAGTACCTCGCACCTGATCAAGAGATAATCAAGAGATACACTAGGAGATCCAGAGCAGTTCAACTCATTTCCCTCCTTTTTACTGTTGAAATTTGGGGGGGGGGAGGAATCAGAAATTTTGCAATTGAAGGCTCAACACTTTTATATTGTCTAAGAGTTCTTCAGCCTATCAGCCAGAAGGCTCACTGCTTGAACTCTGAATCTTCATAACTGACTTTTGGCATTTTTTGATTTTCAAAATTTAGAACTAGAAGTTTCCAGGAGGCTAGTGTACATTTTTTCCACAGTTATTTGCCCAAATCTGAGTGGGATCCAACCCAGCCCCTGCACTGGTGCATCCCAAGAAAACTAAGAGCACACACAGAGACTTCCATTAGAAGTTCTGTGCAAAAGTGACAAATCCTAGTAGGAAAAGGACACACGCTGCAACAACCACTGCCAAATGACATTAGTGTGCCACGGAGTGCCCTGGTGATGTGAAACTTCCTGTCCTGTCTTGGGGCATCCTTCCTCTCGGAAAGTCCCGTGAGCAAGTGGCTTCTTCAGCCGTTCCTCTCAGGGAGTGTTCACACCGCGATTCACATCGTGGGCAACTGCTGCCATCCCTGTGGAAACACCCAGCACACCGCCACGGAACCACAACGACATTCTCAGGTCCCAGAAAAGGGGCAGCCCTGCCTACACCACAAAACTTTAACTCACAGAGCTGCTAACACCCCTACAAACCTCCAAACCAGAGTTACGGAAATTTAAGGAAAAAAACCAGAAAGCCATTATTCGCTTTTTTTCCCATTATTCCCATTTTTTCACGCCCTTTCTGACAATCACATAAGTACGAGCAAAGGGAGAAAAACTGAAAAATTCTAGTGACATATTTAAAAAAATAAGCATTCTACAAGTTATCAAAAAAAATGGTAGGTATGCAAAGGATACAGGGAAAACCCACTGTAATAAGCTTCAGAAAGATACTGAAAAGACATCGATGCTTGTCCATAACAAATTATCTCGGGACAAAGTTTTGCCATTTCCAGTAGTCAAAAGAAAAATACGGCGCAGAACACAGAAGTGAGATCCGTCTTCTAGGGTCTTGTACACACCATCTTACACATAACGCTTCCCTCCTTTACACCAGGTTTCAGCTTGATATCTGAATTATCCACAAAGCCAGAGCCCAAGACAAACTCCCCACGAGGCCAAAAGAAGTCATGGTGTTAAACTCAGCAGCACCGTTTGGCACAACAGGCCCTGCCATTTCTTTCACTATTCATTGTCTTGTGTCCTTCTACCTTGGTGACACACAAGCAGGAGAAATGACATGCAGAACTCACAACACAGCATACGCTGAATTTCTATATAGAATTTTGCCATTGGTGCCACTGGGAGCCAGGCTGGACAAAACTTTATGAAGATTAAATAAAACCAAAACGTCATGGTGGGGACACCCAGGGTTTGTCCCACATATACCCCTTTCTTCCCACCAAAAACTTCCCATATCTACTCACAGCAAAAATGGAGATGTATATCTGATCTGCACTTTCTGTCCCCAGGTGCCCCATGGACTTCAAATACTGGCCAATTAAGTAAAATATATCTTGCTGAAATAACACAGCATAGGAAGCGATCAGCAAAAAAAATTCTAAGGCTTGAAATGAGACGAATGCTCCAAGTCCAGGCAACGCTAACACTCCTGCACATTAGCCCACCAGATTAAATGCACTCCTCCACCTTCCTTCCTTTTTTTTTTTTAATTAACCAAAACCTCAATGCACCATAGTGGCACTCTGCCAAAATTTAGCTGATGGGAACCCACGGCTAAGCACGGCATACCTCATCTCTGTATACATTTCTGTATTTTAAGACCTCTATTTAAGGATTAGGAAAGGTACTGTTTGCAAAACAGTCGTTGTGCTTCACAGAATAGACTTAATGATATATTTGGCAATTAAATAATCACACCGATCTTTTTTCAGATGCAGAATACAACCGTGCTTCTCAGAGTGCATTTTAGGATTTCCTAGTTCAGTTGAGGTGAATGAATTTGATTTCTGCAAGACAAACACAAATCTCGCTACTGTTTGGCACCAGTTCCTTTCATTAGATACAATTCCTCTGCCCTCTTTCTCAACATGTAATCAGTATTTATCCAACCACACATGATGTGTGGCCTAATTATCACTCTAATATTTTTCGGGAAAAAAAAATAGTGTAATTAACAAGGAAATAAGAAACAAGCCCCCCTGCCCTGCCTTTTTTTTTTTCTATCAGGTTTAGTAGTAATCACAGAGGTTGGAATAAAATGTGGTATTTTGTGTCTTTGCCAGCACTTAATAGATTTTGAAATTCACTAAATATTTCAAAATAAAAACCTTACCACTTTTCTCGTCACTTTTCCTCCTCACTCCCCAATCCTCTTAGTGTCTTTAGTTTCTTCATCAAAAGAGATGTTAGGCCAACACTGCCATCAAAAATCAAGCTAAAATATATACTTTGCATATGGCAAATTACCTGAAACAAGCACATGGCAAATCCAGGGCAGTAGGAAAAGGAATTTTTGATGGGCACAGAAGGTGAAGAGCCCTCAGGTATGCACATCTAGGAGGAACAGCAGCAGAAGGCAGTGGAGAGACACTAGCTCCATGAGGTTCAGAATTAATCCAAGAGTGTACAACCGCATGTACAGGTACCACACAGGCTTGACACTACACATACTCCTTAGGGTGCATTTCCTGACGTCTCTGCAAGAAAGCCCCACCTTATTCCCATTCATTTGCATTTCTAGTCTACAATTTCATTGGGAGTTTCAGGTTAAATGATCTCAAAGTTGAACGGCAGATGCAGCAGAAATAAACGAGGAGCTTCTCCCCAGGCGATGCACTGCAGACCAACCCCTGAGACACCAGCCTCTGCCAGCTCTGCTCCAACTGGCTCCGGCTTTGTTCACTGTCTGTGTCTGAGTTGTGAGTTTATTGTAAAATCTGCAAACTGTCACGGATTGAGATTATATTGCAACCAATCTTCACAGCACCAGTTTTCATCTGCGCAGACTGGAGCTGGGTGTACCATCCTTTGCACAACAAACAGCTCACAGCCGGAGGAGAAAGAACACACCTTTCTATGTCTACTGTTACCTGGTTTTGAAAGCAAAAACCACAGAAACATCGTAGCTCCTACTTCTGTTAGTTTTTGCTCTGTTTCAATAGCCCCTTTTATCAAATTTAAAGATTTGATGAGCCGTTTTGACTGCAAGAGATTTGTCGTTGCCAATACAGGAACCCGCAGCCCTTTCAGCTGGGCAGCAGTCGGACATCTGGTGCCCCAGCTGGTACACCTGGACCCCCATCTCGGGGGTGGTTCGCGACCCTAACGGAACTCCCCCCAACACAAGCTTAAGCCAGCATTTCCTAACTCATTTTTAAGCAGCGAGTCCTCTTGTGCACCCTTCCTTCCCTCCAGCACACAAACACAGCACAAAGACTGCCAAGCCAGAGCCTACTTTTCATTCATCACTGAGGAGAATGGACGTGGCACTGAGCACTTTGGAGAGGTTTTGGAAATGGGGAAGCGCTGCCTTGCTCACCCTGAAGACTGCTGCTTCTTCCCCACGTAGCATTCACTGGCATCCCTACATGAACGCTAAGAACAAGTCACGTTACTACGTGAGGAAGGAGAACGAGTCGGGAGGAGAGATGTGCCAGCTCCTGCCGTGAACAACTCTCACCTGGTACCAGCATCAGGAACCGACCGCTCTCTCCATGGGGCCACTGACGGATCTGCTGAGCAGGTCTGAAGCAATCTCCTCCCTCTTCATCTAACAGAAACCACCACTGAACTCCAATTTCAGGCATTCCAATAAGGCTGTAATTGTACGCTGATGCAAAGTCTTACGGACTCATTCAGAAAATCACTTGAGAACACAGTTAATTATAGTAATACCATTCCATCATTTTTCTAATCCAACATTAAGGAACAGCTTTCTTGGTTTTCATAGGAGAAATTTCGCATGCCCATCTCTCAACAGGTTTCCCTTATTTTTCCAGGAACAAAGGCTAGTCGCACCCATCAGCCTGAAGGTCTGAGTCTGTTCTTACTTCAACCAAACCACCATAATTCCCCCAAACTTGATGGAAAATCTGAGTAAGTATCCGGGTGCTGGACCATCAGAAAGGAAAAGGGCGGAGGGTGGGTGTGCATTTTTTAGGGGGTGTAATGGGTGGGTGTTGGGGTTGGTAACATCGAATACAGCACTGCCCCTCGAGCAGCACCTGAATGCCTTGCTGTCACTTGTGTCACACTGAGTAGGCAAGCTTTGTCTTTCGGAACAGGGAGAAGGTTTAGAAAACAAATGTCTATATGAGATTGGACTATGTCTTGAAAAACTTTGGTCTAATCATGCACCCTAACAAATGCTTTTGCTGTCGAGTAAGGAAAAAAGAAAAAAGTGCTGTTTAAAATGTTTGATAATCTGACAAGGCCATAAGGCTTAATGGAATCAATGATTACACACAGATGGATGATTAACTCTCGAGGTTTAATGTTAAAAAAAGAGTGCTGGATTGCTACTTAATGGAATTACGCTGCCCATATGGAAAAGAACTATACCCTGACTATACCCAGAATTATGGAACAGGTGGTAGATCTGGGCAGGACTGCTTGGAATGCACAAAAGCGTTCTGAACTTGTAAGTGCCAGAAAAAAGAAAAAAAGTCTTCCAAACTGTGTTAACTTTTCATGTCTGAGAATTGTAAATGGCAAAAATTAACAAAATGATCCTCCAAGACCCTTGTTTTAAGGAACAATCCTAGCAGTAATATTTGCCTGCATGCTGCAGCCTCGCAACTGTTAAAAATACCCATGTGTGATTAGGGAACGTTGCTGAACTCGCACATGACAGTCGGTCTTCATCCACAATTTTACATGAATGCTGGAATCGGGTCTGTTGAGCCTGTACGTACACCAGCTTCTCTGCAGAGCTCCACAAAGCTACCTGGCTGCACGGCAGCGGCTCCTGAATGAACAGCCTTTGGCCGTTTGAGCGCATCCTCCTCTCCCTGCCAAGGGCTTGCTTGGAGAGAACAACTGTCAAGGCCACGGCTAAACCAGAGCACACCTGGGTTTACTGTGGCGTCACACCACAGAACTGCCTCTTCCTGGAGAGAATCCTCTCTGGTTCCATTCTCACTAACAGCTATGACCCCTCATTCACCATTCCAAATCTAACTAAAAAGAAACTTTATGTCATCGCCTTTGCTTCTGCTGTTTGTCTGAGAGCTCTGAGGCTCGCCAAACACCTGACTGCAGCAGCTCTGACGAAACCCGTGTCAGACAATACACCCAACACCCCTGAACTGTTTGTGGGACACAGTCACAAGCACTGTGAATGCAGTTCTCTACACGTGCCACACCTGCACTTGCCATCCTGGAAACCTGGACCCGCATTACAGCCTCCACAGCACACATACACAGTCACCACGCCTTTCCTTTGTGCCTGCAAGCCCAGAACAGCCTCGCGCTTCTCCCGCTCTCCCTGTACAGACTAGCCTACGGGGATGTTCTCTGGTGGCTCTCTGGTCATTCTTCTGTAACTCAGGTGAGAAACTGGCTCTCTGGAGACCTTTGCTCCATTCCTGGCTTTGCCACAGACCCCTTCCTTGTACCTTGGACGAGAAGCACCTTGTACAAGCGAAGCAATATCACCAAACGCTTCTGCGCACAGGACTCAGAAGGCAGTCCCACCAGAAATCCCATCTGGGCTTAGAGCGGAACAGCCCCGGTAGCCTTCAGAATGGAGAGAGGACTGGGGGCTACGAGAAGACACGGGTAATGTATGCCAAGACCCATTTCAAAAGCAGACTTGGCACCTAGACATTCATCATCTTGCTGGATGGAATGAGCACCAGTGTACATTTACATAACGAGCACACATAATTACAATGGCTTCACTAAGCAGAAGGATCTACTCCTTCTACACCAAGAATAGCTCGCTTGTTTAGTTCAAACCATTTCCAAAGTAACATCAACTAGAATGGAAAGAGATTATTTTTAAGTTAAAATACAATAGTCCACAAAATAATGTTCCTAGCGAAGAGGAACATTAAATTCACACCTCATACTAGTAAAACAGCTCCACATGGAAATATCCAACGTCACACTTGGGCTTCGCAAGCCCAGTTAGTGGCAGATGAGGCTCCGCAGACTTCTAAACTAGGCTTCAAACCTAAACTCATTGAAATTATCGTAAGCAGGGGCTTATCTTAGCATACAGCTGAGGTGGGGTGCGAGACCCCACAACCTCTCTTCCCTTCCCCAAGCCCTATGCCAGCAGCAGGTGGTCCATTATCAGTCACCATGCTGCTTCATTAAACCCCGAGACCCAGCCCTGAACTGAGCACGAGTCTGGCTGTCCATGATGGGGGCTTTAAGCCTTTTGCACCGTTGACATAGACCTTTTGCAGACAAAACAAGCTCTTGCTCATTCCTCCTAGTGTAAACACTTGAAGGACCAGTTGTCAGAAATGACCACTCAGAATATATGGGGAAAAAAAAAAACAACCTCGGTATAATTTATTCATGTTCTTCTGTAACCAAGGAAACAGAAGTGATATTTCTCTCTCATGCAACATTTGCTCTTAAGGGTTTCGGTTTTTTAGTCTGTAGAGTCTAGTAATTGTTGAAAACTGAACGCCAGATTACATCCAAAGAAGGTCCGCGTTACAGACACAGAATCAGGATGTAAGTCTCTTTCCTTTCATTATCCCTGTGCCTAGGGCTCCCAGCACCTGTAACTGCCCTCTCCTGTCTCACCTCTCTCATCTCAAGTACAAGCTCTTCCAGCAGCTACCGCCCCTCGTTATCTGCTGGTCCCAAGCACAACAGAGCGTCTGTCTCCAGTGATAAGACACCCTGACGGAGTCACTCAGGGTAACCTGAACAAGAGAGCGATGAGATGAGGCAACGGCTCATGCGTTCCCACAACTGGATACCTGTTAGTCCTCGACCGGATTACTGCCCTCCCAGCAATGACTGTGTCAGTCTTTCCGAAGGGCTCTCTCCCTTCCCACATGTTTCTGTAGGGCAACAACAAAGGGCTTACAGCAAATCCAGAGAGAACAGCAATAGACTCCTACTGTGTTGTCTCAGCCCGGCTCTTCACCTCATGCCAAGCAATGCAACTCCACTGACCTGAAACACCCCTTGTGCCACTTCTTCACCATGTCCTCTTCTTTTTTAGCACTCTCCAAGCCCTGGGTGGGGCTGATCTCCTGGACAGTAACTCTTCCTCTCATTCCCTCTCCCCCTCCTGTCCCCAGACCTTTGGTAACTTGACATCACTCTCTGTACACCATCACCACTTCTAGTGAGGTGAAAAACAATTTGTTTGCAGCTGCTGTCACGCGCCAAACTTCCTAGGTGTACCCCATAGAGCATGCCCCCTCTTTTCCCGTCTTCTTTCAGAACATATCACACTGTCACATCATCACATCCATCTCATTTTCTTGACTCTCCCTCCCTCTATTCCAGACATAAAGCAATCGCAAGTCTGCACCGTTTAACTCTGCTATTGGTACTCCATTCAAAGAGCCATGGGACTGGAGCAGCCCAGCGGGGAGGATGCCATACGTACACACACGGACAAAACTTCCCGGCCCAGAGAAAGAAGACAGAGAAGTGACAAAGGGGAGGGAGCGCTCTGTCACAGAAGCAGGGGAAGACTGGAGGAAACGGAATACCTCTCCTAGCAGTCCAGGGGGAAAAGGTCTGGGAACTGAAGCAAGTTTTGTAAAAAGGCACAGCAGCCTCTCATTCACAAAGCAAACGGGATGGGTTTTTCTACCTAAGGTATTCAACAGAGGGGCTCCTTCCCTGGGCGGGTGAGATTCTCCTGCTTCTGCAGCTCCCACGCACACCAGCCCTCGTGCCCACAGCCCAGCCCAGCTGCACACTGGAACATGAAGCAGCTGGGCACTGCATTCCCGTGAGCACCAGCAGCACCGCTTCCCGGTGACCCAAGGCTAAACGCACTGCGTAAGAGCCCTGAGATAGCCTGCGACTGTCAACACCGTCTCCTTCTCAAGGTCTTCTCTGCAAATGCAGAATACCCGTGTCTCCATGGCCAGCCACTTCTGCTCAAACCCAGAGCAGGGATCAGCGTCACAGCTCTGGCAAGTCTTCATACTCCTCCACCACTGCTCCTGGGACTGAACCTTCCTGTAAGACAAAGAATGCTATAGAGGCAGGCCCAGGGACAGGACAGGAAGTCTTCCTTCCCTGATCTCTAATATTAATGAATTGTCTGATGCTAGCCCTAATAATATCGAACGCCACACGGCTCCAGCAGTCACTCCCCATTCTGACAGCTTCTACCAACTTCAGCACTGGCTGTACTATTTGTGCGGCTTAATTACTCTACTGCCAGGAGAAGCAAAACCCAACCACAATGCAGATGCAAATATACCCCAGGGGAGAGGCAGACAGTCACATCAGAACTTGAAGTACCAGGGAACTTTAAACGTCCAAAATACAGAGCATTTGAGGCAGTAACTCACTTGGTTCTCACTACTCAGCACTTCTGATGGCAGTAACTGGCAGCAGAATTACTGCACAATGTCATCCTTACGGAACATAGGGTACTCTCAAATTAAATTCGTACTGCTTCTGTGCTGCCATTAAGATGACTTATTTGTTTCTGATTAATTAGGTTTCAGCTTCTTTCTTTTTGGCATTACATTTTCCTCCTGTTCCGTCTATCTGGACAGTCGAGGTCTGTGTTGGCACAAATCAGTCTCTGTAATTCTGGATCAGAAATCTGTGGCTTTGATGAACCTGGCTTCTGGTTCCTGTCAGTCTCTGTTGCGGGGTATCACGAGACACACAGACTCACACGCACACATACAAAGTGAAATCTCTGCTGAAAAGGCAAAACGGCAGCCCCGAGGAGGTTGGCTTTTTTGGAACCAGACATAGGTGCCAACTAAAGGTCCTAGCAGCTTGTCTGCCAAAGCTTAAAGAGCTGCGGCAAACATTTGTCTCCTTGCTCATTTGAGGGCCTCGCTATCAGGGGAGCGCTGGATGGCGACAGGGAAAGGCTGGGAGGAAGGACAGAGCTGCACCCGGGTACACTGTGCCCACACCTCCAACGCCAGCGGAGTCCAGGACCTGGCCAGCAGCGTTTTGGCAAACTTGGCTGAGCTTGCACTGATGCTGAACTGTCAGAGTAACGCTGCACTTGCACAGCAAGGAGAAACCATGGACGAGGTATTAAACTATTAGAGCTGTAATGATTTAAGGGAGAGAAGAAGCTGAGGTATTTCCATGTGAGATTATACAACACTTGGAAATTGTGCTTTTTTTGGCAAACAATATATGGGGTCTCCAACGCGCAGATGGAAGAGCAGCTTATATTTAATAAAATAAAATTTGACATTCATGGCACATTATCATATACAGTCGTACAGCATGTATGATATAGACTTGGTGCAGTTTACACACAGTCTAAACGTTTATCCTACAGATGGACAGGGAATTAGAGGGATAATGGTCTACATGATAAGAACATTCCAAATGTGTGCTTTTCCAAACACAAGCTAGTGGAAAATCGGTTACAAGAAGAGGACATACTGGAACTTTTTTTTCAATTTCCATTTTCGGGCACTCCCACCAGCCTTTAGAAATGATCCCGGCAAGTTAAGGTATTTCTAGACAAAACAGAAGTCATGAACTTTTAAAGTTTCAGGACAAAAGGGATCCACTTGCCACTACTATTTCCCACCGACCCATCTCCGTGAAGAGACGAGGCGAGTTCCATGCCTGCTCACTGCAGGTTTCATCGCAAGCGCACACACCCCAACGAAGAGCCAGCTGCATGCTGCTGCCCGCTGCTGCCAGAACTGCAAACGCCGCTGCTGCCCGCCTCAGCCCTCCTGTGCACCTTCAACAGCTGCTCCTGAGGAGGTTCCAGAACAGACACCTCAACTGGCTGCTGCCCGGAAAGCTGAGCAAGGCCACACACCGCCCAAATACACACACAGGTTAGTGATTTCCCAGAGTAGTTTTTAACAAAAAACTGCAGTTTTTAAACAGAAGTTCTACTACTGAAGTGCCTTAACGTAGTAGAGGCAGAAGCACTTATCCTCATGCACAGAAGCAGAAGACACCAGATTCTCCAGCTCTTTCGGCCACACAAGTTCAAACACAGCACTGCTGAGAATGTTAAGAACAAAATACACACCCACAAACTCTTTCAATTAAGCTGCCTCTCTTAAACTTTTATTCACAGATACTAACTTGTACCTCGAGACATGTAAATTTTCATTCTGAAATGCCACTTCTTGTGCAAAGCTTTATGAAATGTCACATGAACTCAAACCTTCCATCTAAGTTCTACCTACAAACTTTTCTGTGTTTTTAAACAGAAAATACTGTCACATTTTCCAATGCTTAAACAACTTTAAACTGAATGTTGCTCCCCTCCGTCCTATTCACACATTCCTTCAGAAGCCATTTGTTCCCGAGGCTCCCCCAAACCGCCCTCATCACGGAGTGACCCCCCTGTAAAACGGCTTTTACCCTTGTAGCTTCACTGAGAAATTACACTGTGCTGGGAATGCCCAACAAATGTTAGGAAGAGAAATTTTCAACATTTCCTTCACCTTATTGGATTGTATTGTGACTGAAACCTTCAGTCATTTCAGGGAAGGTTACTTTTCCCAAACCTAGCTCTTTGGGAAGGAAAAGGCAGAGAGAATATTTGATTTAACGGCAGAAATGGCCATTGCCTGTTTCTGGATTTCTGTATTTCTTCCAGATGCTTTGCTCAACTGTCTAGGAACAATGTGCAAGAAAAAGCTCTCGTAAAGAGCAGCTCATCTGTTATTCTGAAATAAGTTTGATTTACTGGGCCAAAAAGTTACACAGCATAAGTTACTAAGTCCTTCCTGCCGTTTGTACTCCTTCATTGAGGCACTTTTCATCCCTTTTCTCCTTTAGCAGCACATGATCTGGACGGTATCTGCTTGCTGCTAGCACACACCTGAACACTACTTAACATTTCAGCAGAACACGGACCAGAGCTTTGCACAGAGATTGGGAAATCTCACTCTCCATTTACTTCAGCTTTTCAAAGGCAGAGAAGAACTGTCCCCTCCTTGACCAAGGCAGGATAATTCCCGATGGAACACAAGCTTCCAGCGAGGAGGAACACAGCCCTTCTCTGTCCGCTGCCTCACTCTGCATTGCAGCAAAGCGTCTAGAGGGATGCAAGCGCTAACTCCCCAGCCTCAGTGCAGCAACACCATGGCACCCCACGTTCCTGCTGTCAGTCCTGTCCCTAAATCCCAGCCCCGAGACTGCTAAAATACAGCCGGCAATAAGAGAGACAAAGCTGCCGGGTACGACCAGCCTTTAGCAGCAATGCTCGAGCGCACAGCTCATCCCAACATCATTTGTCTGGCAATTTTAGACTCGAAGCTCACAATTAATTACAAACACGAAACAAATCACGCTGTTAAAACATGTATTGTTAACAAATTATGCTCTCAAAATAGGTAACTTACAGCTGGGAAAAGTAATCAATAAACCTAAAGTGCTCACAAATAACGGCAAAAACGTCAGGTCAAGTGATCACTGGGTGACCAACACATAAAACCGACCAGCACAAGACATAAACCACATGAACGGGGGCTACCAGTCACTTTATCACCAACTGTAAATCAACCACATGGGGTTTTGTTGAGTTTCAGTGCTGATGTTCCTGGACAGCATTTCTAAACCAGACCCTTTCACCTGTTAAAACGCGTTTTCAGCCTTCAGCTGGAGCCACTGACTCTGACACAAGGTTAACATTTTTGTTCTGTAATCACTTAAAAAAAAAACAATTTAAAAATCAAGGCTGCACCAAGATCCTGCTTCATTCTGTTCCCAACTGCGATGCACTCACCATTTTGTCATTGAGCCTCTGTAGGACCAGCTTTCGCGAGAGCTTCAAAGGACGGAGCCTCCAGTACCTCCCAGACCGGGCTGTACGTACACACCTATGCCACATCAGCGCTCACACCACAGAATTTTAACGGGTTCTCCGAGGTATCACCTGTTTCCCTGGGCACATGCAGGCCTCTGGTGTCTATCACACTGATTTCAGGTGACACCAGCTGTCCTAGCACCTTGTCTGGAAGCATCCAGGCCCAGCCGATGGCCAGCCTAGCTGCAGCTCCCCTGGCTGAGGACAGCAGCACTCTCCAGCTCTTGTCACCGACCATCCTCGGGAAACCACAGCCGCCTCCCGGGGCTCTGCTGGGGGGAGCACCTCCCCACCCAGCTCAGGCTGAGCCGACCACTGAGGCAGTGGCGCGGGAGCATCCTTCCTCCAGGGATAACAGAAAGCACCCAAGAGCAGACTGATCTTCGGACACAAGAAGGTCACAGCCTAAATCCAGACAAGGACATCTCAACCCAGGACCCTCTTTTGTGCTTACTGTTGTGATAGCTCTGAACCGAATTTCCTTGAACTGACACTGGAATTTCCCAGCTTCCTTACGAGGAGGAGCAGCGGTGTTTTTCCTGAATTTCAATGCCATTTTCAAAGCCAATTGGTCAAGAACATAACAATATCTAATAGCTATTGTTGCATGTTGTCTAATATTTGGACAGCTCATCTAACAGATACTGTACAGGAAAAATGCCCAATTAACCACGCACAGCGCAGCAGCCTTCTCCAACAGCACCAGGTACACACTGCTAACTAACACTGTTAACAGTCTTGTGTTCAGTGTCAGCTGGTATTGAGAGACTCGGGCAGCACAGCTTATTGTACATGATGTTAACTCCACAGTACTTAATAAAACCCTCAGAGAAATAATGCAGTCAAAACCAGACAGAGCAAGACATTAATACTGTGCATTTTAATCAAAGTGAGAGATATAATTATTATCTCTATGTAACTAGAGAAACTGAAAGGTTCTAATGGGAAAAAATACAACCATCTGTTTACTCTAAATCATTAAGTGAGTTCTTTAGGACCATGTCATCCCCCTAAAGCCTATAACAATTTGGGCCTTAAGCAGAGAGGCAAATTGATTAAATTCAAGCATATTTTGCAGCAAATGGCAGACTCAAAATAGCACTGAACAGTTACTTCTGCCACACATCATAAAGAAAACCAGAAGTTTTCCAGTTCCCGAATTTGAAGAGAGGAATGTGATCAGCGACCTTCTTCTAATCCAGGTTTCAGAAAGCCACTGTATTCTTTGTTTTAGCAATCCTGAACCCCAGTTCATGGCCAACTGCAACAACAAGCACCCAGCCGTTACCACCTTCCCCACATCTGGGTATCTGCACCCTCATTTAAATCTGGGCTTAGTTCACTCTGAATGAGAAGGAGTTTTTCATCCTGGGTTAGTACTTCTATTGAACATGAAAGAACCACCTCACTTAATCCAACAAAAACCTGCTGGAACACAGCGTGGATATGAGCAGCTTCTAAGAGATAGCTCAGGTTTCATTGCCAACAGCAGCAATATAGATTTCCAGTTTAAGCAGTACACCATGAAGACAATAATCCAGACACAGCCTTGTCATTACAGTACAAAACCAAGTCTCATTCCCAATCTGCCCTTTGTGACCAAATCCCCCGTTAAGTCATTTCCTCGCCTGTACAAAAAAGAATAAGACTTACCTCCTTACTTGTTTTACCCATCTTGTCCAGGTACACAAGGATGTATTTTGTGGGGGGTTTTTTGGTACAGTTTCAGGAGAGAGAAGCCTTTATTGATGTTGTGCCTTCAGAGGTTACATGTGTAAGCACAGATATCTGTACTGAAAAGCTTTTAAATTATAAAAAAACATCTTCTAAGAGCTGGAAAGGAATCTGAGCAAAACCACAGTAAAGGGACTCACCTTGGAGCAGACAGCAGGCCAGCCAGAAACGCAGCGCAGATCCCCGCTGTTATGTCCAGCGCTCTCATGCTCCACAACTGCCTTTTTGAGGAACTTTGGATTCAGTGGTTTTCTGAAACAAGTAAAAACACAAAAGAAGTTAACACAAATTTTTAAATTCCCACGTGTTCCCTCCTGCAACTCCTCACAAGTAATACTCAAAACCTACACCTAAGCAGCATGTGACTTGTGGTGACTTAAGGATACAAACCTGTTTTTCTCCTTTGCTAGCACTGCTGGATTTCCCCCTCCATCTCCTATCAGCTGTGCACAGCTATTGTATCAGCATTCGACACACACTTCTGATAGCATTTATTGTGGACTAAATGCTTAAGTGGGTTTGCCACAGATGACAGCAAGAGCAACACTGCGAGGCAATCCAGATACAAATCCATACAACACATCCTGATCAAGCTTCCAGCACCACACCGTACTAGGAGTTAGGTCAAGTGCAGCACACAGCTGGGTCCCTGCTGTCCACAGCCCACTGCTCACACCAACACCTCCAACTGCCCAGTACAATCCAGCGACCGACCCCAGCAACCCTGCCGATGCTGCTGGTGGTACATTGCTCCAACAAACAGCCCTGGAAGGGAAGGGGAAAGGCACAGAAGGGAAGCAGAAGGGCTCTCCAACTGGTCCATGATGGGCTCCCTCATACAAAATAGTGCAACTCCACCAATTCCCGTAGTATTACGCCATTCCGTACTAGCTAAGGGTCAGAACCAGCATCCACCAAGTTACAGCAGTTTCAGATGTCTTTTAGACCTGAACACGTCACCATCACCTCACACGTTACTCCTTCTGGAGGTGAGAGAGATCAGAGCCCCCGACAGAGCAGCCCCTAAGCACCCTCACTTGAACTTCTTTTCCCTGGCTGGCAGAAGCGAAGGATCTTGTTGTGAAGCGCAAGGCTGTGCAGCAGGATTGCTGCTTCCCTCCCCTCCTGAGCGGGAAAGCTCCTGACTTCTACAAGATCAGACCTTACTCCTTAGTCTGTTCCCACCTCGTTCACCTGACAACCTCCTCCACAACAGACATCTTATCAGACGTGACTGATTGCTATAATCTGTACTCTGGGCAGCCATTAAGCAAATTACCTGAATCATCGCAAGGATTAGTCTCATTAACACATGATTAGCATCAAATTAAAATAATGAGTGTTTAACTTCTGATGTCTTCCAGTTGTTTGAACAGCTTGATCAGCCACACCAGGCTGGCAGGGAGGTGCTGGGTGTCAAAGAGCCAGTGAGAAAAAAATAAAAATAAATAAAAAGGTAGGCTGTGCCGCACCAGACTGACTGCAGCTGACTCCGAGCGAGCTCTGTGCAAAGCTCAGCACTAGCAAAGAGCAAAGACAACTGGCCAACCCTAAACCTGCGCCCGGCTTAACACCTAACGTCCCCTCTGCTCTGCGGGAGCAAGGTTTCCCACGCCACCAGCGGCATCACCTGCCTCCCCACCCACCGCTGCACCTTTCTGCAGGCACAGCCAGGCACAGCCAGGCACAGGAAAGCTCAGGGGAGCCAGGGCTGTTCAAATGGCAGGCTGAGGGGAGCCCATACCTTCACTCTTCACTGCCTCAAGGCTGCTATTGTGCCTTGTCAAAAAAAAAAAAAAAAAAAAGAAAAAAAAAGTAAAATCAAAGCAGTCCTCCCCTTCTCAGACACAGAAACAATTCTCCATGTCCCACAGTCACACAGGAGGAGTTTGACCGAGTAAATCCTTCCCGGCCAGTCTAGCCACGGATGGATTGCCCAGGGCAGCTTTGCCGGACAGCTGAAAACCACACATCTGAGCCCGTGACGAGTTCATGGTTCACATCAGTATTTACTGTCCAAGAAGGGAAGAATTCACTGGACTCATCTTGGGCAACGTTTACATTCTAGGTTAATAGCTACAGATGCCAAACTCAACAGAAATCAAGACGTGTTTGCCATTTATCAGTGGGACTCTGCTTGTGAGGTTAAGTGATGAAGTCTGAATGAGGCCCATCGGTTCAGTATGATTTTTTTCTTTCTTAAACCCAAGGCTTTTGCTATTACTTTCACTGAGGGGAGGAAAAAAAAGGGGGGCTGTTGGGTATTTTCACAAAAATTAGGCTCCATTTCAGTAACATCTTGTGCATAAAGTCTGGCAGGTCAAAAGGGTAAGTATTTTCTGAAACATTCAAAATCAAGTTAAGGTACACACTGAAGATTTAAAAACATAAGATTCACTGTTTAAGGATGTTTTTGAAGCCTCTATTTCCATTTTTGAGTCACCTCCAATGCTAAAGAAGGCAAAGCCAAAATCACATCAGCATGAATAATCCTGGGAAGCATTCTGCTTCAAAACTTTGCTTTTTGAGCTGGTAACTTGCTAACATCACCTCTTCTTCTGATTTTTTTTTAACCCACAAACCCTCTTCTCCCTGCAGCTGGTGAGTTGTTGGGACTGGACAAAATCTGTCTGAAGTCTCAATTATTTCTAACCTGCTGCAGCTTATTCGGTTTTATCTGCATATGAATCTAACGAGTTTCCTGCTGTCTCTGATCCTCCCGCATGTCTGCAGAGCTGAAATCAAAGCCTTGCCCTTCCTTGCCTTAGAAGACTACAGCTGACTTCAGGGACTCTCTGGGCTGCTTCCAGCGCAGTTCATCCACATGTCGAGGAGAGGCATGTTCCCCTACCTCTGCAGGGGGGGTGGGATGTCAATACGCAGAAACTGCAGGATCCGGACCTAAACCCACACTCACAGAAACATTTCTGTCTCAACGAAGGAATTGACAGAACATGTGCAGCAGCCAATGTTTAAGCCTCAACATCTTGGTTATTTATTCTTTGAAATGCCACAAACCATAAGTACGTATTATAGACAAATCACTTGTCAAAGCTCTTTCTTAATTTAATTAAAGCCATTTTTTATTCATAGAAGTGCAAAGAAGCAACTTAAACAGATAACATTTTTCACACTTGCATAAAATGAAAATAGCCAAACTAAATTTTGGCAAAGTATGTAACAACAAAAGAGCCAAGCAAAGACTATATATGTGCCAGCTTTCATCTCTGCTAAGACGTTAGTAGCGAGTTACACACACAAAGTCTCCTGGTGAAGTTTATGACGGACTCCTGACCCTTCACGTGCTACAAACACAGCGGTGACTCGTACGCCGTGGCCGGACAGCGGAGCACAGCCACGCTGGAGTTGCTCTGCGTTACTTTGCAGTTATGTGACTTCCCACAAATCACGCTGCTCCAGACAAAAACCCTGTCCTCCAGAGGCACCCCCCGCTCTACTGGCAAAAGCTCACACCAGCGTCCGTCAGCCCCGCGAGGAAGGTGCTGCCCTCCTGCCGGCACCAGGTGGGCTGGGGGCAGGTTTTTGCCGCAGACACCGTGATGGGTTTGGGTGGGAACCCTGGTGTAGCCGCCGAGGCACCCCCCGGCACAGACTACGAACTCAAGTCCCTGGATGAATGAAGGACAATGCCACCCTACGGGTGAGGTGCCAGGGGCCAGCAAGGGTTTTCCTCTTGCAGTGTGAACAGATGTGTGACTTGTGCGTGCTTCACTGTCTGTGGCCAAGGCTCCCCACGAAGGGCCAGCTGTGCTCAGCCCGGCGTCCAGACCGCCTGGTCTGCGAGGTTCACCACCACCCCAACAGCAAGGTCGGGGCTAGTCCCTTGTGTACATGCAGATTACAGCTCGTCTCTGGAGTTGTTCCTCACAGCCATGCCTCTTCAGGACAGACGAACCGCCCAGACCCCGGTGACACTGCGGAGCAGTCCTGAGGAGAAACCCCTTCAGGCCAAGCAAAGCTCATTCGGGGTCAGTGACACCAAGGCACAGGGCTTCTGCTCTAACTCAAGTTCACAAAAACTGACTGGAAGATAAAGGGACATCCAATTTTATCTACAAACACCATTTCTGTCATTAAAAAACCTCACCAATTCCAGTCTCGAGGCAGGCTAAGGGGATTCTGCAGACTGGGTCACACACACCAGCAGACACTATTTTTTCACATCAGCATTTCCCAACACAAACTATTTAATGCAAATTAGCAGCCATCACTACTGCCCAGAGTAAAAAAACCTAACCCCATTTTTTTCACACTTGCTATAGTAAATAGAAAATCATTTATCAATTTACTTTCAGAGTTTGCTATTGTGCAATCCCTTACAGCACTCAAATTTCCTGATTTAAGCGATACATTCAGACTCCATCTGCTGCGTATTATTGACCATATTATGTAAACTACGTTTTAGCAATTCACACTCGCTTGATTCTGCAGTACCTGTGGGTGCCAAACATATGTTTCCTATTCTACTTGCCTCTCCTGGGCCATATGCAATCCACCCGAAGCACCATGCAGCGTGCTGCTGGGGAGTCGAACTCCCATCAGCGGTGCCAAACACTGCGGCTGTAAACCCGTTTGTGCAGGAGGCTTTGTGATATTACATCAGCTTTCTGAGATCACGACTGTGTGCTCACAGGAGCTACGGTGCCAGGCAGCAAGGTGGGTCGCTGCTGCAGAGCATCCTCCCCATGCTCCCCCCCTCCTTACACCCGGCCCAAAGCCACTGGAGGGTGGTCTCCCCCGAAGCACTGCAGGGAACCCGGGGGGTCAGATGGCTCAGGAGGGTCACTGGAGGGTGGTCTCCCCCGAAGCACTGCAGGGAACCCGGGGGGTCAGATGGCTCAGGAGGGCCACTGGAGGGATGACTCCCCACCAGTGGGTCGCTGCTGCAGAGCATCCTCCCCATGCTCCCCCCCTCCTTACACCCGGCCCAAAGCCACTGGAGGGTGGTCTCCCCCGAAGCACTGCAGGGAACCCGGGGGGTCAGATGGCTCAGGAGGGCAGCACAAGCCATCACCCCACACCTGAGCTCTTGCCCTGCCGGGCTGCCCTGTGTCCCCCTGCCCCATTTGATAAAAAAGCCAAACTCACAAGTCAGCATGCCAGAAAAACAACAGGACTTGAAGAATCTGGTTTTCAGAAATGAGACATTGGTCTGTTGCTAGGCAAGACGTAAGGTTTTTTTTTTTTCTTATCTTTTTGGAGAAGCCTGTGCTCTCCTCTTGAGGGGCAGAGCTGAATTTTGTATTGTCATTAATGCAAAATTAGAATGACAGCATACAGACCTGCTTCTTATTCCAAGGCATGTCTCCAGCCTGTTCCCTTTTGGAAATAACACCATGTACTTACAAAGTATTTCACAAGGGGAAGAAATAGAAAAAAAAACCTCACATCACCCCACTGCTGCAGTAGGATGATGTCAGGGGATTTGCTTTTGTTTTTTACAGTTTGCACTGGAGGAAGGAACAAAAAGATGGAAACTTCAGCAGATTCTGTGTGCAAAACAAACAGCTTTAAGCAAACAAAAAAGTGTCCAGTCCATTCACAGAGGAAAGGAACGGCTGCCTAGAATCCCATCAATTTTTGGTCTTCCATGCGTATATCTGTCACTTTTAAGAGTGTTGAACATACACACTGGGATATGTTGCTCTTTTGTTCAAAACTCTTGCCTGATATCTTTTATAGCATCAAGAGGGAGTTCAAATGCTTGAACACATCAACAGGAATTTTCCAGTAATGCCAAAGCTTGAAATAACATGTATTTGTCCTTAGTCTGCAAAGAGGACACGGCACTGCCATTTATAACAGAAGATACCAAATGTGCTGTAAATTGGCATCACCCTCCAAAACACACCTTCTGCATCCACGGCACAAGTCAGTCATTTGCTTTCTGCCTGCTGCTGTCAACTGCTGTGATGCTGCTGCTGCAGTCACAAAGTGCAGTGGGGACCGTGCTGCTGTCTGTCACCTCTAGGTGTAAGCGAGCGATGGCCCCTCAGTGAAAGCAGGTGTTCTCGCTGTCTGGTTTGCCAGCAGGAGAGAACTACAGGGGCTGGCTTGCCATTTGCATCCCCTCACTCTTACAAACCCTTGATTGCAACGGTGCTCCTCTCCCAGCCTGGCACGTCCCACCACCCAGCCAAGCCATTTTCCCTGCAGGAGCTGCCTGTGCCATCACCAACAGCGCAGAGCCACCGCTGCTCACTCCTGGGGGGAACGGCTGAACAGGGAATCATTACACTCATCCTCCCTCCTGTGCCACACACCCTCCGTCTGCCGCTGAAAGGGCAGCCAGCACAGTGGAACAGGTTACTCCCGGGGAACCACCCGTTACATCCTGTGCTCTCCACTCAAGCAGCAAGAAACCGACACTTAAACAAGACACAGGGTGAGGCTACACCAAGGAACAGCGTTACGGGGGTTGTAAGCACCGGAGGAACGTGCACCAAGGCTGACACTCTGGCAGAACCCCAGTGGTACTTCAAAAGGTGTCCTGTTAGCCGGCTTGAGGAGCTCATCACCTTCAGAGGAGCAGGGGGTTTCCAAAGGCTGCCACAGCCCCCAAAACCTCTGTAAGGTAAGAATATGCGCTGCACCCCACAACAGTCCTCCAGCACGCTTCTATCCCACCGCTTTCTGCTTGCTTTGAAGCAGCAGCAGCAAGTTATTGCTGGTCAATATTAAAGAAGTTATGACATCCCAGAAGCCTAGTGCATCTGTGCTAGCTCACAGAAACAAGTACAAATTGTTTCTCCCTTACTCCTGTTTACCTGTGCTTAAGGTGCCAGGAAACAAATAAGAGGAAAGGGTGGGTTTACTGTACGGTTCCAGTTACAATCTCAATAATTAAACAGATAACTCAGTCTAAGTATTTGCAATTTTCTAAAACAGCATTTGTTACGGATGCATCTGCATCTCAATAACCATTACCTTCTGCTACCTACAGGTAGAGACAATTATCCACGAGTAAACGATTACCTATGCTATAAATTACCTACAAAAATTTGGGCTGGGTTTTTGCCAATCACCATTCCAATTAATTAACCAAAATTGACTAGCTGGCTTTAGACCAAATATTTCCTCATCAGTATTCCACGCCAGTGCCTACAAGATGAAGGAAATAAACGAGAGAGGAGAGACAGAGAGAAATCCAACAAAGGTTAGAAAGAAATTAAAGAGAGACAAGCAGAAATGGTTTCTCAGCGTTCATGGTGAACACTTTCTGTGCGTGCTGTGCAGACAGACCACCACCACCAGCACACACAAAGCCAGCTCCACCCAGGGAGCGAGCCACAGCCATCGGCAAGAACCACAAACCTCAGAGCCCGCGAGTTTTCCTCCGGATCGGGGCAGCGGGCAGATTTCCAAGGGCTGCCGCAGGGCGCAGGGGACACACTGCCACTCGGATTCCAGCAGCTGGGGGAGGAACAATCACCACACTGCAGCAAGGTGTGTCCAAAGGAGCTCCTCACTGCTCACCTCCTGCACTGCCAAGGAGCTAGTCAGTCCCTCAGAAAACTTCCGTTTCAATAGCCAAGGTGACAGGAGACTGTCACGCAGGTGTAAACGAGGCTTTAAACACCGAGTGTTACACATCTGCAGAAGGGCAGCTGTGAGAACACACGCTCCATTTGGGTGACTGCAGGCACTGAACATTAACTGGGCTCCTGTCGCTCCCGGCTGCACGCTCACTCCACACCATCACACGCAGAGACGTTTTCAGAGGTGGTGTGCTCCATGAAGGGGGCCATTACCAACAGTGACATTAACTCTGAGCAGGCACCGCAGAGATACCCCCTAACCCCTTCCAGCAGGAAATGCAGGGGCCACCGAGCCATCAACCCGAAACACACGGAAATTAACAGCGAGTTTCCCACTAAGAGCTTTGTATCCGAACTCATTAAACCCACTCCGATGTACAGCCGGCTCTGCAAACACAGCAGCACACGCTCTCGTGCAAATACAAGTGTAGGACATGTATTCACCTCTAAGCCAAGCTAAGCTAGCTCTAGGATGTGTGCCCACGCAAGCAGTTCTCTGAGTGACACTAAGTGATGTAAGTTTGAGAACAAACCAGTATCTCTGGCTGGGGGCCTGGCTCACCACTGCTCCCGTCTCCTCCAACAGCCAGCCGAGACACCGAGAAAGCTGCTGGGATTCAGTGCTGCCCACCGGGACCCCAGTTTGCGCAAGGCAGAAAGGGAAAGCCTCCAGTCAGTGGGTGTCCGCACAGCCTCCAAGCTGCTCTGCCGTGAGGCTCTCCAGTTTACAGTTTGGGGGCTGACATTTCAGCCTCACACAGCTTGGATTTTTTTTGCACTATCAAATGCTCCGTGCACAGGAGCGCCGGCACCCCAGCAACGCCACCCAGAATGAAGAATCCTTTAGGAGTGCGGAATTGAAGTCGGAGATCTGAGATATTTCTTCTCAACACCACACTACTATTCTCCTCTGTCGTAAATAGAAATGTGCAGTTAGTGGGAATGGGACTGGAATATTTATTTGGTAGTGATTTTTAGTAGCAGTTCTTGAAAAAGTAAGGCGCTCACGCACTGCTAGAAAGATATAAACCTGTAAATTCTGACAAAAACAGTGATTAGCACTCATTGTTGACTGTTCTGAAGAACTCATCAGGGAACTTACTTCAAACCAAACAATCTGCAAAGAAAATCAGTAATAAGGATAATCTAGTGCCTTCCACATCACCTCAAAAATCATTTTCAAGACGCTTTCCTCGTGTCACTTACAGTTATTGATTTATTAAAAAGCAACAAGATATTTCACTGCATAAACTAAGGTTTTTATTTATTTATGCAGGCCTGTCAGTGCCGATAAAATACAGTGGATGCTAGATATTACATGCACTCCATATAATTAAGGGAAAGGCCAGACCTTTGTGGAAGCGCTCAGCAGAATTCTGATCCCGACCGGGCAGAAGGGGAGAGGTGCTCCTGAGGCCAGCAGAGCCCATCCCACTGCCACTAACCTGGAACAGCCCCCAGAGCCCCCCAGAGCTCCCCACAGAGCTTTGGGGTGTTTCAAGTCAGGGTCGGTCTCCAGGGGAGCCAGACAAACGACGCAAGAGGAGAAACCTACCACCAACCAACCACTTGCCAAGGTCAAAATCACACTAATAAACCCCCACACCCAGAAAACCAGAGCGCCAACACAAAGGGCATCAGAGAGAACGCTGAATGCTCCCACTGACCTCACCAAGCTACTCAGCAGGTTTCAAACAAACAGAGGATGTGCAAAACATTGCCAACTGGCTGTATACGCTGCATAGCTCTGCAAAGGGAAGGCACTGGTGTCTGGAAAAAAATCTCCTGAATTTCCAATTGTATTTATGTACCTGTTACAATGGAGACATCACTCTTGCTTCTCCTCGGCTTATTATCTGAAGTTCATTCAAATATTTGTTAATGAACAGTAAATCTTTAGTCTGCTTAGAATTGCTCTGTTTAATAAACTGTGCATTTCATCAACGTTATTCAAAACTCAAACTCATTTATGAAAAAACCCCACATCAGTCTGAAGGAAAAATACATTCAACTGCTGGGAAGGTCTTGGCAGCATAACACAGGTTCGGATGGACTGAAACATTTAGCACCATAAGGAGAGTCTGACTTTTCAGAGCTTAATTTCAGAGCCTTAAAATGACACACAGATTTCTGAAAGCACGCTGCACTAAAACTGTGACGCGGGCACTTCAGGTGCATGATACCAAGCACTGCTGAGGTCCCCCTAAAGCTGTCTGAGGCGTTCAGAGGTGGAAGACCAGAGGCAGCTTAAGCTCTCACTGATTTTGCTCAAGAATGAGTCCAGACAGAATGATTTTCCACAAGATTAGGGTGTGCTTCTGCCGCCAGTGCCTCACCACTTGATCTTTCTCTGCTGGCACTTCATGCGGTCGCTTCCGCTTGCGCGAGGGGCTGTGGAGCTCCACATCTGGGCTGTGTTCAGCACGCACTTGGCTGCTGAAGAGCTCCTGGCTAGCTCCACACCAGAGTACATTACAGGCCAGAAGAAATGCAAACATCAGGGAACAACTGCATCCATCTGGCAGGTTTTGAAATAACTCACTGAGAAGAAAGCGTGAAAGACATCTCTGTTTAGCAGGGACAGCTCTGAGAGGGTCACACAGAGCTGTAACCCCCCTCTCACGTTGCTGAGCTCAGCCCACGCTGGTCACACACAGAGGGAACTCCTTCTCATGAACAAAGTCTAGATTAATCCAAATTAAAGTCTCTGGCAGACTATAGAAACCCAAGTGCAAAAAGCATTCTCCTGAAGGCCAGAGCGCTCTCTGGTAGTCCACTGAAATAGGCACTCTGGATTTTGTGCTTCAAAACTATCCTTTTCCAATAATAAAACAAAATCAGGGTAAAGAGTTTCCATCATGGGGACTATTCCCCATCTCCCCCCCACCAAAAAAAAACAAACCAAAAAACCCAAAACAGGACACCCCTACAGTAACAGGTGCTTTGGAAACTGCAGCTTTGGTCTCTTTCAGACTGTAAGAAACTTCACCAAACCCCCCTTTTTGCCCCACCATGTTCTCAGTGCAGCAGAATAACCAGCCTGGGTCCCACCCGCAGCATCACATCGCAGCACCTGCTGGAACAGGGCTCTGATCTCCGAGCGCTCCTTTAGAGTGCTTGCACTAGACAGGGTTGTCTGCTCATCCACAGCCAACAACGAACGCTCTCACTCATATTCCTTTCACTTTTAGCTTAAGCTTTTTTTTTTAATCAGTTATTGCTTAGCCTTCCTCAAAAAAAACAACCCCACAAAACCCAAAAAAACCAAAAACAACCCCAAAGCAAACCAAACCCGAAAGAAAGCTAAAGCTTCAGCTGAGAGTCCTCCCTGGAGAAGGGTCTCTAGGACTCTTGACAGTCCCAGCCTGGTTGGAGTCCAGCTGATGTCACAGAAGAACAGCCCAGACGCAGCCCCGTCACACCGATCCTGCTGCCTCACTGGGACCAACCTCAGCTTTTTACCAACTTCATTCTTTCTTTACTCTCAAGGTCATTTCTTGTTTATTCAGCTATCCATTGTGCTTGTAAGTCTGGTGGGTCTCTCAGCCCCCAGGCTGCTTTCTTAACTTTAATTTAGTTTCCAGAAAAGCAGGGCTTGGACCTCGCAGGAGAAAAGCATTGTTTTTAACACACTTGTAACTAATGCTGCCAGTCCTCGGGGAGGTTCGAAGGACCTCAAAGGCAATAGTTCTCTGCCCAGGAGCAAAGAAGCCATTACAGCTTGTACTAGAAGATTTAATAGGTGTCATAATTTATCATGTAAACCGAAAAGTGTTTCTTAATTAAGTGCGTACGTTAATGAATTTTTTAATTTGATCCCTGTAAGTACCTTGCTATACTAATTGCAATATTCTACACATTAGTCATCCGCTGTTGCCCTTGGCTATTTTCTACCCTGAGAGGGAGAGATAGAGCTTTTCAGTTAAAGTTCATTTAACTCTTTCCACCCAACAAGTTAAGTTTCCTGTTATCCAGACGGGAAGTGGCAAGCTGCATTTCAGCCCCAGCACCCCCAAGGCCGCCTGCTGCCAGCCCCACGCAGCAGCCGCACCCAGCTCCTTCTACCCTGGGGTCCAGCAGCAACTGCTCCAGCCACTGACTCAGGATTAAACCTGCCTCTGAACTCAGTTAGACAGTAACCACCGCAGTAACTCAGCGTGCAGTTTGTGTCCCCCCCACCACTTCTGAGCACATTACGGGTTTGCTTCTACCACAAGTTCTCCTAACGAGCTTACCCATGCAATTAAGTGGATTACAGGGAACATGTTTGAATAGCCGAGGAACCTCTGAGGCCAAGGCAGCTTCACAGCAGCACTGCATCCCTCACTCACTTCCCTGCGTGCAAGCAGAGCTTGTGAAATTAATAACAGCAGCACAGCATAACCCACTCCGAGGAAGCGAGACTCTTTACATGGGTGGCCGTCACCTGCTTTGCAACAAATTTCGAACTGTTGCCTACAGCATCCTGTTCCATTAGACGAAATGCATTCTGACACCTTTCTCACTGTATTATGCTTGACTGCTAAAATATTGAGCTGCAAACCTCCTTCTTAATTTTTTAAAAAGAAAACACTGTCCAGTAATTGCCAGAGGTTAGATCTTGTTGGTCGATAGCAGAGCCACTCTGCACAGCCCTACAGACCCCAAAGCTTCTCTCAGGTGTCTGCACAACCCCCCAGTTATCCCTGGTGAATGAAGGGGGTGCCGACTGCCACCAACTAGCTCCAAGCCAGGTTTCTGGGTACCGCACACCTGCACAGCTCCACATCCAGCTGTGCTGGCATCACTCAACCTGGGCTTACCGTCCAGAGACATCTTCTGAACTTGCAGCCCAACACACACTTTGAAGTTGTAATGATCCATTTAAGTTAAAAGTGGTTTCCACTACTATAACGAATCCTGCCCTCGGCTGACCAGTGTTCACCCCAGTCTATGACTTCAGCAGAACTGTCACAAGTGACTTCACCTGAGCAGGATCAGGCCACTTGCGCAGAGATAAGAACTCGCTCGTGCCACAGCAGTATCATTCCTCTGCTTCCACTGTGTGACTAAGACTAGAGTTAGAGAAGCCGTACACACCTTTCAGAGAGTTCTGAAGACAGTAAAAGCAAGTATTTTTCAATGACTTTCAATAACGCGTTACTGAAGCACACCGCAGGTCGACCTGTCAAAAAACTACCTTCACGACTACAGGTACCATATGTTTCTGAAGACAGAAGTTAGGCATATTTTATCCTAGTGTGGGATCTGACATGACAGTGTCAAATCAAGCGCACTGAGTTTGTCACTCAAGTAATCACACTCTTTATATTTCTACTTACACGCTCCTGCTAATGCTATTTCCATTACAACTTATCTTCTTTTGTATGCGAGATGCTTTCACTGAATTATCCAACAAAGACAGACAGATAAAGAATACACAAAGCTATGAATCCACGCTTCAACTCAGACACCCCAGGAATCATTTTTTCCATTGTGCAGCTATCTCCAGGAAAAGAGATGGGCTTCTCTCTCAAGTGCCCTGCACTTTTTTTGTGTATCTACATCTGTATGAATACCCATTTTGATCCTGTACCAATTTTCACAGGTGTGGAATCATTACATAAAGTGCAATGCAACAGAAAACCAGGCTCATAATATTTCTCTCTCATCAAGACCATCTGGACCATATTTTCATCTGGTGCAAGCTAGCACAGCACCACTAACATCAGGTGGAAGGATGGCAAACCTACCCCAGGTAAGAACTTGGCTCTCTTTCCTCCTGCATGATCTGCTATGCTCCCTGCCATACCACAGTTCCGACTCAACACACGAGACTTGATGAGAGCGAGGCCATTTTACAGACATCTTTCCCTCTAAAAAGGAACACTGGGTATTCGTTTTCTCATTTTTCAGAGAAGGCTTTGGGAAAGCTCAGGGCCACTCAAGAACAAGGACAGATTTGGATCTATTTCCGCAGGGACTGTGCTGCCTTCAGCTGGATGTCCCTGTTCCAGCTCTTCTCCCTTCTGCCCTGGTTTATTTTCACCTCTTCTCTTGATCTTTTTCACTGGTAACGGTGGAAAAATGCAGGAGGGAGAAATGGTTAGGAAGTACTAGAAAGGTGAGTAAAAAGCAAAAATGGAACAACATAATTTTCTGTAATGTCAATACAAGTCAAATGCCAATACACATTAATCCCACAAACACCCTAACCTCTACAAGTCATTGGTGCTGAGGATATTTATCCACTGTTAACAGCTAACTCCCCTCATTTATCAAACCCTTTCATAGTCACTGCAGTACCGGGACTACAGTTCTAGGGACTTCAGTTAGTCCTGAATTGTATAGCCTCCTTTCCATCCGCCACACAGCTACTTCTTGACTTCATGATATGTGAAATAAAAAGGCAGAGGCCCACCAGCACAGGTACAACATACCCCGAGGCTCCTGGGTGGGTTTTGTCTCTTAGACAAAAGCTGTTCCCTGGGAATTCCCAGTAACCAGGCAGAAGACAAAACCTTGAAGCTCACTGACATCTGGTCAGCCCCCTAGAAATGCCCTTTGACAGAACAGAAATCAAACTCTAGTGTCTGAAACAAATCCGGTGAAGTTCTTACACACAGTTGTTAATTGTATAGCCAGCACCCCACAGAGCAGATGACAGGCGCCCTGGACACTTTTTGGTCCTGCCGAATGGCATTTAATGCAGAAGACATCTGATCTGCCACTGAAAGCAACAGTAAGTGGTTGGATCAGAAATGACATCTGAGCCAAATGAGCTAATTAGTTTACAGGACTCCCCCCCCTTCCTTCCCCACCAAAAGTCCATTTGCGTTTTCCCCTCAGCTTAAGGTCTCACTATAGGGTGCCATCCTATTGTTGAAACTAGAGCCTGACACTTGCAAAAAAATTAAATGCATGTGCTGGCAATTCCGTCAAAGCAGGCACATCTGCTGCTGATAAACATTGTCAGTTCTTTGTCAGGAGAAACACAGTAGCCCTGATTTTAAAAATACTAGTTAAAAAAAAAGAAGACAAGGAGCTTCCTCTAGGTGGGAAGCTAGCACTAGCAACCTGCGACAGGGCAGGGCTGAGGCTTTGCAGCTAACACGTTCACTGACAAAGTCCAAGGGCTTCCCTGAATTCATTTCTATTTACGCTGTGGTTGTGACCAAAACCTTCCACATAACCAGTGTTTCACCCCATCCAACCTCAAAACCACCTCTGCAGCCCAAAGGGAACCCCCGTGCAAGCACAGAGAGGACAGAACATCCCTCCCAGCTCCCATCACTGCTAGCCCTGCATCCCCAGGCTAACGCAGGAGGCACAACAGGTCCGGCAGAACAGCTCAGACGTGGCCTCAGCGATGCCAGGTGGGGCTTTCAGAGCTGCAGTCTCACTCCTGGTTACACCAACACGGAGACACACGAGAAGCTACGTGGGAGCGGGGGACAAGAAGGATGCCTGGATTACCCTCACCGGCTCACACTCGGCTCTCAGCCAGCAGCAACATCGCGCCATTTGTCCGTCGCTTCGTCCAGCCCTTGTAACGCCGAACAACACTCTTCACGCTATTTCTTCAAGCCTCCAGGAAAACACAAATCTAGCGGTGCAGCAGTGACACCATTGGCAAAATAAAAGAAGTGCAGTGGCTACCAGGTTTCAGAGAGATTGTGATCTTCTTACTCACAATAACAAAGCGGGACAGTTCCAGTGAACCATCTGTGAACTATGAAGGAGGAGCAAAGTACTCTGTGGCTTCAGGACGAAACTATTTCCAGATCACAAGCAACAAGTTCCAAATACTTGTAGCCATGAAGCACCTCACGCCTGTACTGGCCAGAACCCGTCACATCGATATGCCATCGATCATACCCAAAGCTTGGGGACCGGGCTGTAAATAGTTCTCTTGAACACAGTATCAAAGCTGCAGCTGACTTGAAACTGACTTATGAGAGCGAGGTTGATGCTGCTGTTGGATGGAAATACTCCTTAACCTGCTTTATAACACCACCCTGGCCTGAAACACGGGCTCCGCATGCCCCCAGCAGCAGCTGGTTCAATTCCCCAGTCCCCTGCGGAGCGGCAGTAGGAGCCCTGGTGCGTCCCAACTCCACACCATCACACAGCAAGGTGAGGACCCAAATACATGACAACCACAAGAACAAGTTCTGTTCCGTACTTAGTTTAACATCAGAGCTGCACTTTGTCACACACTCGCTGTCGAGCTGTCAGGACCACTCTGGAGCACTTTTAGCGCCAAGTTTGGTTTCCTTTTTCCCGAAGACCCATCAGCACATCAGGGGGCTGTTTGGAAGCATGCAAGCAGGCTCTGCGACGACTTTCAAGGACTGTTGCACTACACTGGATTTGAGGGGCCAATCTTCATTACAGCAACGGTTTTAACTAATTAAAACCGATTTATGCAATTTTAATACCCAATATTAAACCAGTTAATATGTGATTTATAGCAGTACAGGTTTTAATAGGTCTTAAAAGAGCCACTGACCTGAATAAGACAGAAGAGAGTTATGCACCCTTTCCAGCAAAATAAGAGCAGATTTGGATCAGACTTGTTGATGCCACATTAAAACTTCCAAAAAATTAAGAGCAAAACAGCATACAGAAATAGCTGGATCACAAAAGCAAAGCTATTAGAGGATGTGTACCAATATAAAACCAAGTTATCTCACACTGCAAACTGCAACTACAGCTTATCAAGAGTTTAACGTGGTGTCTTCAAAAAAGGGAATTGGTAGAGCTTCTCACAGCCCCTCTCCCCCTATTTCACATGTAGCAGAGAACATGGGCAACAGGATGATCCCCTGCATCTGGTCTCTGAGCACATCGGCTCAGTTCTCAGCTACACTACCCACTCGGAAGCTTCGAACAATTCACACTTCTTGTCCTGTGCCTCAGCTTCCTCTGCTGTATAAAATGGCAATCTGATATTTGTATCCCCTATAAGATACTTCAGGAGCACTGATGAAAATTTTTGTGTAACAGCAAGGAATAATAATAGGTATTATTAATTTTAATACTAGTATTGGAGTGAGCAGCACTTGAGAAAAACATGGGTCTTGTGGAGAAACTCATTTACTACAGCACGCCAAAAGCAGGAAAAAACAAAATACACAATTCTTCTACTCTTTCTACCCGGCTGGAGCAAGGGAACATAGACTGTTTTTCAGTTTCAATATTGGACTCATTTTATACCGGTCTTGATGGGAAGCCGTCTTCCTCACAGCCATCATTCTCAGTGCCACAGGCCTGTCAATAACACACCTGCCTGGGAGAGCAGAGAGGATCTGGTGCCACTGGGCACCTCCTCCAGCCTCCCCTCCTACGTGGGGCACTGGTACTCTGCTGCTCTCCAGGCTGCTCTGACTTCACAGGATGCTGCAGCGCGGGGTCTGCTCCTCTCCCAGCCCTTCCCCTCTCCTCTACAGGTTCTGTACCTAAGACTGAGCAGAACGCTCTGCCCATTAAAGTGTTTTGTCCACAGCAGTCAACGGCTTCTCTGTGACCGTGCACAAGGTGAAATACCCCCTCCTGATGAAAAGGAGGGTGAGGCTGCACATGCAGAGAATCACAGAAGGAGGTGCTGTCCAATGAAGAGGTCACCTTTCCATCTGCAGGAAAGACACATCCTATGAAAGTTAGATGTAGGAAGGACCATTAGAGCTCATCTCGGCAGGCTGTCCGTGTTCTGCCCTCGCACCCAGCGGTGACCAGGGCAGAGACTCAGGACAGCATCACAGGCTGCTTTCTGTAAGAAGCTGCCACTGATCTACCTTTGAGTTCATTTCCCTTCTAACCTCACTTTTCATAGCATTCAGGCTGCGATGCTCGTATTTTTTTTTCAGTTGTGATGTTTTCTGAGGAAGACTGAGACATCCCAGCAAGATGGATGGTTACGAGACATGTTTTGTGACGGCTTCATATCCACCCAGTCCATCAGTGTGAGCACACAGGCTGGAAGGGGAAGAAGGAGGTCCAGGCTGGAAGGGGAAGAAGGAGGTCCAGGCTGGAAGCATCTGAGTTAAAACATAGGTAGGCTGAAGAGTTTTTACATCTCATTATCCCCAAGAGGACATGGGGGAACCAGGCATAGAAAAGCCAGCACAGATCCCAATGTACCCTTCATCTATAAATATTTAAGTGGTCCCTCCTCCCCCTCTCCTCATCAGCATATGCCAGTGTCTCCTCCAGCTCATAAAAGCCAATTCCCTCCTGCTGTTTCCGAGCACCAGAAGTCTCAGAGTGGTGATTAGTGGATTACGTGCATCCCAGGGACTGACTCCAATCACTTTCCCCTTGCAAATTGCTCAACTCCAATGCAGCAGCACAGAGCAGAGGGGGCTCTGCCACTGGGGCCTGGTCCTCATTATGGCCAGGAGACTCCAGGAGTTTGTTTACACGGCTGGAACATCATCCTCCTGGGCAGCTAATCAGCCTTTCCCCAGAGTTTCTGCTCTTTGAATACTTACGAGTAATCACCACCAGCCATCTACACCCAGAGTGGCGTCTAAGCAATTTCACCAAGTCAACTGACAACAGCTTGAGGTAATATTAGCCCCCTTATACGAAGGCAAGTGCTCTCCACACAAGGATGCTGGAGCTTAGCACCACTCAATAAATCAGAGCAACATCCTGGAAAGCTTGCCATTAGTTCTGAGCCATTAATTTTTGCTGGGTCTCTGACACAACTGTTTGAGAGCACTATAGCCTGCTCTCTGAAAGTTAAATTATAAAGAGCAACTTCCCTGAAGGTGCTAGTCTACTAAGCCATTTAAGTCCTTGGCTAAACATCTAAAATAAATCACTGGAGAGCTGGAAGGCAGAAGGTTTCCTACTGTGCAATATGTGAGAATAAGCCATTGCCTCTCAAAACAAACCCCCGTTGGTAAGCCTTTGGCCCGCAGAAAACCTTTACAAGATATTCCGTATAGCACTGTACCAGCCAAGTGAAGTGATACATTTTACTGTACGCAGTTCCACATAACAACACTGTCCTTCAAGCCCTTTCCAGTAAGTTTTCTTCACAAGGATTAAATTGCAAGGAGATTTAAAAAAAATGGGAAAGCAAATCAGCCCCAAAATTTCCAGTCTCTTTCAACTGCACACCTGAAGACACCATAACTCTGTTCTTCAAGGGTCAAAGTCTGCACTTCTTAAAAGATCCCTTCACTAACAGGAAGAAAAGTTGTTTTGCTATCAATAGTAAAAAGAACTTCAATATTCATCATTTTCAAAGCAACTGCTATTGTTAGGCATACCGGGGGGATTGCCTACCCCTCAGTGACCCACACCAGAAGGAACCAGTTCTCTCACTGAAGCCCGTCAGGATCTCCAGTTAACTGCCCCCTGCTTGGCAGTGTCCAGTACTCTGTTTTGTTACTGCAAGAATAATTGAAAAGGGGATACAAACAGTATCAGGGAAAGGCAGCGTATCTCTCTCGCCTCAAGTTCCTCTACAAATATGTCTGCTAGTAAAACTGAATCCACAGCCATACCTTATGGCCATGCTATAGCCACACAGGGCTATATATGGCATGCCAAAGATACCCATCAATTGCTGTTGGTTGGTGGTGGGGTTTTTTTGGTTTGCAGGTTTTTTTGGTTTGTTTTGTTTGGAGTTGTTTTTTGGTTTGGTTTTGTTGTTGTTATTTGTTTGTTTAATGGTAGCCCCTAAAAATCTTGTCCCACCTGATAGCAAAACAAGCCCCCATCAAACAACAGGCTCAAACCTCAGAGACATTTAGCTGAAGGTACCAGATGAGAAACTCCAGATACACATGCACAGTTCTCCTGTTGTTGTGGGCAGACAGACTCACGAGCACTCGCACTACTCCAGCTTTCTGCGCGCAGGTCTGGACCCAGCCACCCACTGCACAGCGCCGGACCATTGCTCAGTTTGCAGCACTCCGTGCTTCTGGATGAGGCTGTAATGGGAAATCCTAATTAAAGGCACAGAAGGAAAAAGGCCTTCCAGACAATTAATAATCAACCTAGCGTTAGGTTAAAACCGCATTTTAATTGGGCTGTAATGAGGCAACAATGTATCTCTGATTCCATTCAAACCCGAAAAGCCTGCTTCAGGTAAATGAAACCAGTGTGTTCATAAAGACGGGCAGTCAGCAACCTTGTTCCATATGCCACCATAAATTATAAAGAGCAGGTAATGAAGCAGTGCCAAAAGAGTAAATACTCTACAATACCCACTTCCTTACATCTCTCAGTATGGGTGTATTCTCACTGCCACGACCATGAGAGCACCCTGAGAGAGCAGAGTTCAGACCACACACCCTTTACTGAAGTATGGAGAGCAGCATTTCTGGGCTTGGTTTGCTTTTCTTCCCGAGAGAAATCCTTACAAGGATTTTCCTGTCCTGCACAAGAACAAGAGAATAACTGAGTCTCTGCCAACCTCTCAGCCCCCAGACTCACTCTCTTGTGCATGGTTTCACTGTGGTCCTGCCACGAACAGGCCAGCAGACCCCAAGGCAGCCCTGAAACAGGATGACAAAGCTATACGAGAAAGGCGGTTCCAGTGAAAATAATTTCTTGAACAACAAAAACCACAACCACCACCCTACTGGATCAAACCTTTTAATATACGTGCCTCAACCTTTTCCAATAGGAAATGCACCTTATTATTCATCACCTTCTCGGTACTGTCTTGCATCTTCTGTGGCCTAGCTGCTCTCTCAGCATGTTTACAGGTACAGTCAAGTTTTCCAGCTCTAATAAGGCCTCTAATCTCATTAGTCAATTAATTATGTAAGAAAGCACAGGCTCTTTTGTACTAAACAGATCCTCATTACCACTTGACGCAGTCCTCACTAAGCAGTCCCATCGTTTCTGCCAGCGAAAGGAGCGTGTGCGGAGCAGGCGGGACACAGCACACAGCACAGACACAGCAAGGGGCTGCTCCTGCTCCCAGCCTGGACACACTCAGAGAGCTCTGCTTCCCCAAGACCTGCCAGGCTACTGACTTACCGCTCGGACACCGGTGGGGACTAACTCAAAGTCACTATCTGAGGCACCAGACACTCTCTGTGGCTGGGATACAAACAGAGATGCAAAGCATTCAAACCTGACAACAAACTCCTTGCTGACAGTTAAGCTGCCTTTGATCGCTCAGCTGAACTCACCAGCGATGCAACCTCATGTTTCATTTTAGACACAAGGGTAAAGAACACAAACACTCAGCACAGACCTGGCTTAGGAAATCTACTCAGCAGCGGTGTCTTGGGCAATAAAAAAGTTTCCTCGTTCCTATTTGGGCCAGGGTATGCATTCCTGATTTCACTGCGTAAACAGCAGGTAGATCAGGAGGAGAAAGCACAGGCTGAGCCTCAGCAAGGAAAGGGCTCAGTAACTCCGCTCAGAAAGCTCCTTTACTTTAAGACATGAATATATGTGAGACATTTTTTATTACTATTATTATTTGCAGGCTTAACTAAATTGTCATTTAAATAACATATTGAAAGGTAAACTGCCACCTGCTCCTGCCAGATGTTCTGCAAATCTTCAGTACCACTTCCAGCATGCTGCAGTACTGAAGGAAGTAGAAGACTGGACCTCAAAGGTATTTATCTCCCCAGTCCCCCACTGAGCTATAAGGAGACTTCTATTATGCAGACTCATCATCAAAATAATAAGGACCATGCTCCAATTAGTTATGTAAATGAGAGGATACAATAGCACACTCCTTTTATTACTCCAAGGATCCAAATGTGTATAAACATGCTGGCATACATATGGCAATGCTCCCTTGTAACTCAATTTCCATTCAATGGGAGGATGCATCTTCAAAGGGCTTTGTTTCCACTCTCAATTTTTTTTAAGAAATGGAAACATTCTCCTCCTTTAAAATATGCAGAACTCCTACAATTATAAGTAGAAGCGTGTTCCGATATCCTCATTCATTTGAGCGAGTCCCCATTCTGCAATATTCCCACCAGAGCACAGGCACAAGACTTTCTCACTTGGCACCTTCCACATCAGGATGTGCTGGGGAAGATTTTTGTTGCATCTAGATAGACAAACCGTCTGCTATCAGGCTGTCAGGTCTCTATTTATACTTAAAATTCTTTATTTATACTTCAAGTTATCCAAAATAGCTACAAGCGAGCATCAGCGGGTGAAATGAGAGCCTTTTCCTGCCTGTTTCTCACCAGGCACTCCTGCAAGTATATGCAATTCCTCAACACAGATGAACACAAGACTGATAGAAAAGAAAAAAGCATCCAACACAGAATATTTTTCAAGACAAAGAAGTTTCTTGCATGGCCACCAGACACCCTACTGCTGCATCATTTTGCAGGCTCACTCGCCCATCTGGCTGTGCCTAAGCTGTTGGGAGGTCTGTCCCCTCCTTTGGTGCAGCATCCCCGGAGAGCTGGCTGGAAATCTCCAGCAGTGGCACAAAGCAAACAGTACATGCACAAAAACTTGCAAAGTTCTGCAAATACCACGGATTTCTTAATGTACTTCCAAGCAACAAATAACCTGATCCCTGTACCCAGCAGCTAACGGAACTTGTGGCTTATATTCATTAAAAGAGCCACGAGTCCCTTCTTTCTGAGCTGCCATCAGCTGGAAGGAGCTAACTCCCTGCCTGCTGGTAAGCAGATGGGACCTCTACACCTCCTTGCAGGCAGAAGGATGTCTGTAACTAGAGAAAAAAAAAAAAAAGATGAAGACAAGTAGAGAAAGACAAGCAAGCAAGCTAGGGAAGACTGGAATCCACCATGTAGTGCATTTGGTCATGGTGATACAGCCAGCCTTCGTGTATTCCCTTTGAGCATGTTACAACACCACGAGCACCTTACGGAGCCTCTCCTCTCGCTCCCTGTGAAACAGGGCACTGCCCCTTCTCTTCAGCCCCGGCCACCCAGTAAGATCCTCCTGCAGCTCCCACCGTGTTTGCAGTCTCTGTGGGTCCCTGAACC